>NW_024412407.1:5135422-5153510 GCF_014898765.1 Herpailurus yagouaroundi | reverse complement strand
TTTATTTATTTATTTATTTATTTATTTATTTATTTATTTATTTATTTATTACATTAAGCTCCGTGCCCAACATGAGACTTGAACTCACAACCCTGAAATCAAGAGTCACATGCCCTACTGACTGAGCCAGCCAGGTGCCCCAGAAATAGTCAGATTCTTGATGGATTTGAAAGTAGAGCCAATAGAATTGCTTGGCAGTTTGACTGTGGAGAGTGAATAAAAGAATTCACCCAAAGTCACCAAAAATTCCAAAGTATTTGACCTGAGCAACTGGGATGGTGGAGTCCTCATTAACTGAAATGGAGAAAGGAGTAGGTTTGTTGAGGGAGAACCGGAAAGGGAAGGTTAGGAACAAGGCATTGGCCATGATGAGTTTGATTTGCTGACTGGACATCCAAGTAGAGGTAGCCACTTGGCAATTGGATATAAATGAGTCTGGAGATCCAGGTTGGCAGCATCATTTTGGAAGTCATCAGCATATAGATGCTATTTAAAGATGGTAAATTATCTTTTGCAAATTGGTCTGCATTAAGTTTATTTTTTTTAAGATTTTATTTTTAAGCAATTCCTACACTCAACTTGGGGCTTGACTTCACAACCCTGAGATCAAGAGTTTCATGTTCTACCAAATGAGCCAGCCAGGTGCCCCTACATTAAGTTTCTGTCAGTAACAACCAAAAAGTGGAGGAATCCCTGTCTTTTCAGACCACTGAAACTCTCCTGTGAAGCCCAACCTCTTCCAAACGGTTGGACAAATCAATCAACTCATATCTCATCCTCTCTTTTCCTCCCCCTCCACCCCAAACACATAATTCCCCAACTGCTGTAGCAGACTCTTCTAGAACAGAAGAGTTATAATATGACTGAAGACTTCCAGTAGATAAAAAACTAAGAATTCAAAAGGGGAAATAATTCATCAATCATTTTTAACAGTGATCCAAGCAATATCCAGCAGAAAGAAGAGACTTGATAAGATGGTAAACAGCAGTGTATTTACCCTGGTGTGGTCTTTTGGTCCCCAGTCTTGTAGTTTTAGTTTTGCTTGACCACCAGATTTACATACTCTAGGGACTTCTGGAGTCTGCTATATTACTGCTTTCATTGTTAACTTTCTGTTCACCCCCTTCAAAGCTTTCTAACTTTATATAAGATGAAGCCAAAACTTAATCTGGTATTCAGATCTATAGGTCTATATCATCTCTAAAACCCAATGTCCCTTCAATCTACTTTTCCTATCTTACCTGGCTCTAATATTTTATGAACCCTTTGTTTCAGCTGGAAAGGTCCATCTCTAGACATTAGTTGTACATTTGTATATCTTCAGCTTTGCTCTTTGTGCTAAGCATAATAATGGCTCCCCCACATGCCCATGTCCTGATCTCTAGAACATGTGAATATGTTATTTTGCATGGCAAAAGGGACTTTGCAGATGTGATCAAGTTACAGGTCTTGGGAAAATTATTGTGGGTTATCAGAGTAGCTCAATGCAATCACAAGGGTTCTTCTAAGAGGGAGGCAGAAGGGTCAGAATAACAGGAGGAGACATGACAACAGAAGCAGAAGTCGGAGTGATGCAGGGCCACAAGCCAAGGAGTGCAGCAGCCTTTAGAAACTGGAAAGGGCAAGGAAATAGATTTCTCCCTAAAGCCTCTGGAAGGAACACAGCCCTATTAACACTTTAATTTTAGCCCTGTAAAACCTGTTTTCAGACTTCTAACCTCTAGAACTGTAAGATGATAAATCTGTGTTGTTTCAAGCCACTAAATTTGCAGTAAATTGTTACAGGAGTAACAGAGAATTAACATACTCCTGCTGTGTCCCTGATTTAGATTTCTGCTTTCTTCTATGCAGCCTATTCAAATCCCACCCAGAGTCAGCACAATCTTTTGTTTTCAACCAAATGCAACAGATACCTATTGGATGCCTATCATGTGCAAAGCATCTGGCTAGATACCAGTACATAGAGAAAGTATGCAAGACACAAAGATGAATAAGAGCTCACAGCCAGGAGAGGCAAGGTAGAGAGAAGGAATATGGACTGAGTTTGAAGGCATCAGATGGAGTCGTTGGTGTTACATTGGTGGATACCAGGTTTTAAGTCCCATCCTGGAGTTCTCCCAGATTTAAGTGATCATAACTCTTATTATCTCTACTTTTCACTTAGAACTTAATTCAACAACATTTACCGAGAGTCTGCTACATGCAAGACACTGTGCTAGGGGCCATGCAGGATACTTGGATTCATAACTCGTGGTTCCTCTACTGCTTTCTATTGTTTAATTTGTGTCTGTGTCTTGTCTGGACCGTGGGATTTTTTGTTTACTTAAAACATGTGTATCCAGTACCTCCTTTGTTTCATAAGCGTGAAGGAAGATTCAATGATGACTAGGTCTCTTTCTTTCAGGTGCTCACAATCTAGTAGAAAAGAGTCTCAAAATATTTACAAAACAGTGTGATCCGTGTTGAAACAGATGGGTGTACAAAATGTTCCCAAGAGAACTGAGGATGGAGCTGTAAAGGGGGGGCTTCAGGGAGAAGGTGACACTTGAGCCAGGGCTGAAAGATGAATAGATGTGCCAGATGGAAAGGTAAGACAGTGGGATGAAAAGGTGATCAGGAGGGAAAGAGGCGGTTCAGGAAGGAGGAAAAGTACAGGCCAAAAGGGGCATGGATGTCTAAGCAATGATAAGAATTTCAGTGAGGCTGAAGCATAGGATGTGTGTGTAGCAGGAGGACAGGAGACAACACTAGTCATGCACGTGAAATCAAGTTCAAGAGGAGCCTTGTGGTCAGCTCAGAAGTTTGTCCTATGCTGTAGATGGTTCTGTATCCTAGACAGTTTTTAAGTATGATCTTTGAAAAGATTCCTTTATCAGTATTTGGGAATATAGAAAGGTCTGCAGAGCTGATGTGGAAAACAGAAGGGCCTGGACCAAATCAGGGCAGGGGTAATGAAGAGAAATAAAATTGCAGGGAAAGATTACATTAGCCTGCTTGTGTTGCCATAACTAAATACTACAGATTGGGTGCCATAAACAACAGAAATTTATTTTCTCACAGTCTTGAAAGCTAGAAGTCCAAGATCAAAGTACCATCAGGGTTGGTTTCTGGTGAGACTTCCCTTCCTGACTTGCTGATGGCCACCTTCTCACTATGTGCTCATATGGTCTCCCCTCTCTTCACACACGGAGAAAGAGGGTTGTAGTTTTTCTTCCTTTTCTTAGTAGGACACCAGTCCTATTGGATTAGGCCCCACCCTAATGACCTCCTTTAACCTTGACTGCCTCCTTAAAGGCCCTATCACCAAATACAGTCACGTTGGGGGTTAGGCTTCAACATATGAATTTGGAGAGGACAAAATTCATTCTATAACAGAGATATACTTGAGACAGAATCAAGAAGACTTAGTTATACCTATTAGATAATAGTGTCTAATATTTTTACAGTGCTTTATAATTTACAATACTTTTTTCACATCCATTATCTGATTTTATCTTTACAACACTGTAGGAGGGGGATATTATCATTATCCTCATTACATAGATGAATAAACAGACTAAATGAAGTTAAATAATATGTTCAAAGCTATGTGCTAGTAAGTGGTGACCCTGGCACTGAACCTGGCCTTGGCTTTGAAATCCTATGCCATTCTGATTCTCTTATGAGAGGTAAGGGAGTAAAGAAGATTGGAAAGTTGAGGCCAGCTTGAGGATGCCTTACCCTTAATCTCTAGGGAAGCCCAGAATCTCTCTCTTAGGTCAACCGCTTCTACCTCCTTAGTCAAAATGTTTTCAAACTCATGCCTCCACCTGTGCCCTTTCCACTGAAGAAGTTCCCACATTACCCCTAGCCTCCTCCTCTAAAGTCTTGAGAAATACACATTTCCTTTCTTCCCTTTCCTGGGAAGGGGTGGGGTGTGAACACAGATATTTAAAAGTATTTCTTAATAATTTACCCTTTTACAGACAGAATGCTCTTTCCCTCCCTCTTTGCTTGCTAATTCCTACTCATCCATTAAAACAAAGCTTACAGGTCACCTCTTTTATGATTTCCACATTTAATTGAGAACATGTCTGTGAGCACATAGTGTCTCAACATATCTCCATCATCATATCATGAAATCATCAAATTGTGTAAGCTCCTTCAGGGCAGGTAGATATTCCTAGTACCTAGCAATACCACCCACTTCATGTCTGTTACATGCTCACTGAACAAATGAATGACTTCATATATTGTCACAATCTTCCCACACAATGGCAGTCCCTTTATTCTTTATCACTCCTCCCAGATACAATCTGTCTGCTTGTATCACTCAGGGTTCAACGAAGAGAACAAAAATCCCTCCAAGTATTGTAAGGATACTAGGAGATAGGTGCTTACAAAATCAACCGGAAAGTCTAGAGGAGCCCAGTCTTGGAGGCTGAAACTCTGCCAAGAAAGCTGCTATCTCTGCCCCAGTCAGGAGAGTGGTGTATCTGGAGGTCTCCACTGATGACTAGGTTTAAGAACACCTACAAGTGTGATCCAGGGATCTGGAAGCTATGATCGGGACATTGCTGCTGCTACACTCTGATGCAACCACCTCTCAATATTTACAAAGCTAGAGACGTCACTGAATCACTGCTATACAAATATATCACATCTCCATGACCAGGAGAAATAGTCAAAGCAGCAGTACAATGGCCTTTGTCTCACTTCTGCCTTCTAAACCTCATCCAAATACATCTGACTGGCTAGGAGGCATTCTGACAAACATAATCCTTAGCTTTTCAGCTTCTGCATATCAGAAGGAGATAGGAATATATGCTGAATGCTAACTAATCATACCCACCACTCTGCTAGCCTGAAATCCACCCAAAGTCTTATCATCTGCAACTGGGCCTTTTCCTCCTTCCCCACTCACTGTTCCCAATGCCTGCCCCAGTGGCTGGTTTAGTCTTTGGTCTTGGTGCTGTTAGTATGCTCCTTCAGGCTATTGTTTGCCCTTTTCTGTGACCTGGGTGAGGCAAAATTTATTAGCTATGATTCCAAAAACACGATCTGTAAAAGAATGAATTGACATATTTGGCTTCATCAAAGTTAAGAACTAATGCTCTTTGAAAGGCATTGTTTGTTTATTTGTTTGCTTGTTTTTAAGATTTTGTTATTTTTAAGTCATCTCTGCACCCAACATGAGGCTCAAACTCACAACCCCAAGACCAAGAGCTGCATACTCCACTGACTGAGCCAGACAGGTGCCCCAAAAGGCATTGTTAGAAGTAAAAACAAGCCACAAACCAGGAGAAAATATTGAAAATCACATATCTGACAAAGGACTTATATCCAGAAAATATAAATAACGCTAAAAAATCAATAATTAGAAAACAAATAGCCCATTTTTTTAAAAAAATGGGCAAAAAATTTGAACAGATCACTCACTAAACAAGATATGTGGATGATAGGGGCGCCTGGGTGGCTCAGTCAGTTAAGCGTCCGACTTTGGCTGGGTCATGATCTCACAGTCCATGAGTTCAAGCCCTGTGTCAGGCTCTGTGCTGACAGCTGGGAGCCTGAAGCCTGCTTCAGATTCTGTGTCTCCCCCTCTCTCTGTCCCTCCCCTGCTCATGCTCTGTCTCTCTCTGTCTCAAAAATAAAAACATTTTTAAAAATTTTAAAAAATATATGGATGATAAATAAACACCATGAAAAGATATTCAGTATTATTAGTATCATTAATTTGCATTAATTAATTAATCATTAATTCAGTATCATTAATTTGCATTAATTAATGCAAATTAAGACCACAATGAGATACCACTACACACCTAAAATTAAAAACTCTGATCTGAGCGTTGGTGATGATGTATAGAAACTGGACCTCTCAGGGGCACCTGGGTGCCTCAGTTGGTTGAGCGTCCGACTTTAGCTCAGGTCATGATCTCACGGTTTGTGAGTTCGAGCCCCCTGTCAGGCTCTGTGCTGACAGCTCAGAGCCTGGAGCCTGCTTCAGATTCTGTGCCTCCCCCTCTCTCTGCCCCTCCCCTGCTCATGCTCTGTCTCTCTCTCTCTGTCAAAAATAAATAAACATTAAAAAAAAAAAAAGAAAGAAAGAAACTGGACCTCTCATATATTGCTGTTGGGAGTGTAAAATGGCACACCCACTTTGGAAAACAGTTTAGCAGTTTCTTGAAAAGTTAAACATACACCTACCATGTGATGCAGTCATTCTAATTCTAGATCTTTACTCCAAAGAAAAGGAAACACATAAGCACACAAAGACTGGCACACAAATGTTCTTAGCACTTTGGAATAGCAAAAGACTGGAAGAGATCTCAATACCCATCACCAGGTAAGTGGATAAATAAATTATGGTAATCCATACAATGGGATAATAAAAAGAACAGAAAGAACTATGATACTATAATGATGGGTAAATCTCAAATAATTATGCTGATTAAAAGAGACCAAACAATATGGCCATACAGTATGAATACACTTATATAAAAGTCTAGAAATTTCAAACTAATTACAATGATAGAAAGCAGATCAGTGGTTGCCTAGGGATAAGGGAGGGTAAAGGCAGGAAAGATTATGAAGGAGCATGAGGAAGTTTAGGGGGAGGATAATAGATAGGTCCATTATCCTGATTATGATGATGATTTTATGTCCAAACTCATGAAATTGTAAACTTTAAATACATGTAGTTTATTATACATCAGTTATACCTAAATAAAGCTATTAAAAAATTAAAGTAGAGACAGTTGGACTGGAAAGAAACCCCTATACTCCCTGTGTATATTCACTTATGTGATTGTTTGATGTCTGTCTTTCCCACTAGAGTGACAACTCCATAGAGACTGGGGCGATACCGATTTGCACAAGCACATCTCTAATGTTTAACATAGAATCTGGTGCCTACTAAGGACTTGACACATAGTTGTTGAAGAAAGAAGAGAGAGAGAAGGGTTGAGAGTAACTCCAAGTTTTAACCTGAGTGAAAGAGAGGATGCGTTACTGCTGATAGCTATGGAGGACTCAAGAAGAAAGGCGGAAATGGAACAGTGAAGGAGAAGGTGAAGGACAGCCAAGTAGTGCTGGAGCGTAGCCAGAGTAAGTAGTAGTTTCAAGGAGAAAGATTAGAAGAAGGCCATTTGATTTTTAGATTTAGCAGTTATAAGGCATTGGTGCCCTGAAGAAAGTGATTTCAGACAGAAGCCAGATTGTTTTCCCCGCCCCAGTCCTCTACATACACAAAATGCAAACTTCTTCATTCGGTGAAAGTATCCATGTGCTTCACTCCATCTTCACAAGTTGCCACTCCCGTCCAAGCCATTTGTTCTGTTCTGATAGCCTGACTCCCTTCTTGGATGTCATTCTTGTTCCCTTACAATCCATTTGCCACTAATCAGCTAGAATGAGTGTTTTAAAACACTAGTAGTGTCATGTGCCTAGTCCTTCCATGGGATCTCCTCACTGTTTAGCTCCCTCTTTACACTAAGGGTTAATGCCCTCATGTGCCCAAGCTGTGAAACCCTCAAATTTTGTCACATTGTCAGCTGCAATCAGGAAAGGATTGAGTAAGAGTATTAGTTATATATTTCTGCCTAACAAATTACCCAAAACTCTGAGGCTTGAAACAAACAAACAAAAACTTTATTATCTTACAGTTTCTAAGAATCAGGAATCTGGGACAGGCTTAGCTGGGTTCTTCTGGCTTAGGGTCTCTCAAGAGGTTGCAGTAAATCTACTGCCTGGGGCTCCAGTCACCAGAAATCTTGACTGCTTTTAAGAAGCCTCACTTAGATGGCTATTGGCAGGATGCCTCAATTCCTTGCTAGTTGTTGGCAAAAGGCCTTAGTTCCTCACCACCTGGGCCTTTCCACAGAGCTGCTTGAGTGTCCTCCTGACATGACATCTGGTCATGAGTGATCTGAGAGAGAGCAGAGAGGATGCTACAGTGCTTTTTATGATAAAGTCTCCCTGGTCTTCATCATTTCCACTTTACTGTATTTATTAGGGGCAGGTCATTAAGTCCAGCCCACACTGAAGGGGAGGAGAATTAGACTCCACCTCTTGAAGGGAGAAGTCTCAAAGAATGTGTTGACCTATTTGAAAACCATCACCATAAGGCAAGGAAAAAAGGTATATCAATGCCTTAAGGATGAAGAAAAGGTTTGGATCATCAGTTGTGAACAGCCATACAGGAGTCAATGTAGTAAATAAGCAACTGTTATACAAGTGTAATACCTTTTCTACCTATGCTACAGGACAGAAGCAGGACCAGGGAAAGTAGATGAAGAGGCAGGCCAAGTGTTTGGGACTTGGAAATGGTAAGAGAATAGAAGAATGTGGACATTAGAATGCTGGGAAATACTGAAGTAATTGATCTGAAACTCAGACTGAAGGTCCACAGTGATATGGAAAGAGCTAATTACTTCCAAGAATGAAGCATCTATGATAGTTCTTTGAGGAAACTAAGTTAATCTGGGTTTCAGTTTTCTTATCTGTAAAATGAGACTGATAAGGTCTGCATTACCATCTTACTGAGTTATTATGCAAAGTGAAATTTAATTTGAAAAGAATAAGGGTTCTGATACTCTTGTTATTGTTATCAATGCTTTCCAAAGTTAGAAGGGGCTGAATTGATATTAAAAAATACTGCAAGCTGTATTTTTTAGTTTTTTTTTTTTCTCTTGCCAGTTGACGGTAATAATAGCCCATAACACTGAGATTGGAAAAAGAAAACTCAATTTTCTTTATTCCTGTCCTTCAGGTGTCAATGGATATGCAAATGAGATCTGGGAAGTGAAAAGGCTCCTCTTGAATCTTAAATGGGGTATTAAATACACACACTTCTAAGTGATGGTATGGATTTTAATGTGTTTCATTCCTGTGACCTGCATGTTCTCATAACCACTGGGCCGAACAAGGTCAGTGCATTTGAGACCAGAATGAGGTATTGAGGTTGTAAAAGTAGACAAGGAAAGGTGTGAGATACAGAAAAAATGACTTCAGGAAAGCCATGTTTATCTCTGTTTGTTAGGAAAACAGTGACTCTCCTAAGGTTGAATTTAGACCAAGGGCCCCAGGTCGTTCCCAGCTTGCTTTCTCCTTTGTTCTCTTCTCCCTTGCCCTCGGCTGAGGAATTCAGCCTGCTTTCTATCTCCTCTTTAACTCTGCCACATCCTACTTCCCAATTTCTGGAATGCATAATCTATTGCTATCTACTCACCTTCTTCCCCACCATTTTACACGTCCCTAGCACTTAAAGTCAGGTACAACTGTCCTTTTCTTTCAAAGATTTTATTAAATTCACACACACACACACACACACACACACACACACACACACTTTTACAAAATTACATTAACAATATATGTCAATTTTACAATGAGAGGCAGTACAGCTTAATGAATAGGATTATGGGCTTGTACCTCTTGATCCCTTTCACCTATTTCCTACTTCCCCCTCCATGTTTTCTTCATGTTCTTTATTGTCAAGTATGCTTTCCTGGCTAATTTCATATCTCCTACCAGGAGAAAATGTAGTAACACTATTAACACAATACCATGGCTCCTTGGAAACTTTTTATATTGAAACAATAAAGATGTAGTTCTTCTATACTATTTATTTTACTCCTGGTTATATCATTACTCATGACACCTTATCATTCATCATGTTGCCCATGACTCTCAAAGATTATTACTGTACTCTCTTGATAATGACCAGAAATGGAAGTCTTACCCACAGTATGCAGGAAATTTTGAACAATAGTTTTTTGTATGGTCATGTTAAATTTTCGTCCAGAATTTTATACCGTAAACATGGAACAATACCTCTTCCAACCATGTCTTCTCTTGTATTCTGTAAACTATAATCACAGCATTCCCAGACTGTGATCTCTTTCAATGTTGACCTCATTGCTGTCTTCCACATACCACCAACAGGGAATATATGTTAGGGATCCATGGGTGCAGCAAGAGGAATGATGCCATTTGTGCGTATTTCATATGGCATGACTTAAGATTGACATGGGGAGGGCATTTTATCACGACATCATTCAGAAGCAAAAGAAGACATCAGTTGGGAAGGGCCTGTTGGTACTTTGAAGTGACAGTCTCAAAAGCACCTCGAAATGATATTGGAGGAGAAGGGTGGGGCTACTTTCAGATGACTGCCTGATTTATGTCCTAGGGTCCTTGGAGGGAATGGAGTTCCTTCCCTGGGTGCCAGTGTTGGGGGGGGGGGGTAGGCAGTGGGACTGGTGGTATATGGTGATGTACAGGAGAAAAGTAGCCTGCTGCCACTCTACCATCCTCTGGTGGACCATAGGTAGTTCCACAGTCAGACACTGAGAGGCAAGGATCAACACAGGGACCCACACACATGACTCAAGTCCAAGAGCTGGTGAAGTTCTGTTTGTAGTCCAGAGGCCTGAACTTGTCTTCTATGCGACCACAAATAGGCTTGTCAGTGCCAACCTGGAGACTCAATCTCACTTGATTCCCCAAAAGGAATACTGTACTGGCCAGTAAGAGTAGTTGGCTCATCAAGATGCTCTCTTAAAATTGAGACCTGGTCTCAGGGCCTTGGGGTAACCCTATAGACATGAGTTCCAGAGTTCCTCAGGCAACCTGGGATTGGGGAATTCCATGAAGGAGAGAAACTGGGACAAGAGCTCATTCAGGGCCTGGCTTGGGCTCAGCTTTGATAGCACTGCTGGCCCTGGCTGGTTCCAGGCACATAAGGGATACCTAGAAAATTTTCAGGAAGGCCCTCCAAAGTATGAGGCCCTCTGAGGCACACAACCCAAAGCAGGAGCCTTGGAATAGGCTGTCATTAAAGGAAGTGATTGCTATGTGACTTAGGGGGATAAGTTGTAAAGAGAGTTTCCATCTAGCTCTCCTTGTCACTGTGATTTCTCACTCTGAAAGAGAAAAAGAAGAAAAGAAGCCAGCTCTCATACTGTGAGGACATTCAAGCAGCCTTAAGGAGGACCCCACATGCAGAGGAACTCAGGCCTCCAAGCTAACAGCTAGCACCTAATTGTCAGCTTTATGAGTGAGCCACCTTGGAATTCCTCCAGCGCCAGTCAAGTCTTTGGATGACTGCAACTCCTGCTGACATTTGACTGCAACCTTATGAGAGACTCTGAGCCAGAAAGGGAATGAATAACCTATGTTCGTCAATACCATGCAGACCAAATCCTTAGCAACTTGTTCTTCTAGGCAGAGAGTTCAGCATTAGCCTGACAAAAGTTTTCTTGTGCCTTAACTATGGCATGAAATATAGAGCTGCTGCACTAGTACAAAGGTAAAAACCTCTGCAGCAACCTGTGTGGGTTGATGACCAGGAACCAGATAGGCCCTGTTCCCAAGCACTTTACCCAAGAAATGCAGCAGAAATTAGGGTCGGGTAGGGAGAGAAACCCCAAGGAAGTCTAATAGTACATTTTCACCCACTCTGATGGAATGAGGTTCAGGATAAATATTGGGTTGTACTATAGAAAGTAAAATTGTATTTATTGCATACCTGAGTTGGGTACTGAGAATCATACCCTGCACATTTGTATTCTTTACAAAAAAGATAACTGTTTTATCCTTCTAGAAAGTTATTTCCTAAATCCTGAATTCTGATCTCATCTCTGCTGATCCAATGCTTAATCTAAATTTCTTGCCTTATTTTGCCAGAACCTTTTCTGTCCGGGGATCTGTTTCCTCATCTACAAAATGAGAGGCAGGGGGTGCTTAGGTGGCTCAGTTGGTTAAGTATCATTGACTCTTGATTTTGATGCAGGTCATGACCTCAGGGTTGGTGAGTTTGTGCCCCAAAGAGGGGAGGGTGCTCTGCACTGACAGCAAGGAACCTGCTTGGGATTCTCTCTCCGTCTCTCTCTGCTCCTCCACAGGCATGCTCCCCCAACCTCTTCTAAATAAATAAATAAATAAATAAATAAATAAATAAATAAGCCTTAAAAAATACACTAAAAAAAAATAAAATGAGAGGCAGGGGTGAATCTATATTCTGTGCAGCCTAAAACATGCAATTCTGGGGCTGTATTTAAGAAACAGAATACAAAATTATATAATAAGTCAATATTTATTTAGAATAAGAAAAAAATCATTGCCTATTTTAAAATGCTGACAAAACAACATCACACAATCCAGGAAAAAAAAAAAAGAACATTTTAAACTACCTGGCAACCACTATAAGCTCTCTTTTTCTACATTTTTGGCTTCATACTTTTGCCTCTTCATATGTCAATTTTGTACTATTTTTATAGAGATATTAGATAAACTAGTAAAAAACGAGTTTAAAAAGTTGATAGTGTTGAAACTTTTTTTTTTTCTAACCAGCTTCACAACCCTTTACTATAAGTTCTTGCACAAGTGGTGCTTCTGGCCCGGGACACGCCCTTGGGGAGCTCCAGCCCTTTGATCTCTCTTGGTTTAGCTTCTCCCAGTTGCCTGGGCAGCTTTGCCAGATCGCCGCCCTAGTTCCCTCTCCCATCCACCCTACTCCACAGGCCGAAGTGATTGTGAAGTTGTCGCCCACTTCCCCCAAGCAGGCAAGGTGATCCTGGAAGCCCTTCAGTCCCGCCCGCGGCCCCAGGACCACCACCTGGGCTAGAGGGTGTCGGTGCTTCCGATGCAGGACGGGGGCTGCTATATTTTCCTCGCATTCCTGGACAATTCGCTGAGCCTACAAGAGTGCTCTAAAGCCTAAGCTCGGCAAGGTTAAAGGTAGACTGGCTCCTGTGAGACCGCTTTTTTACGTGTTATCTGAATTTTTTTCCCGTTTTAACATTCCATGAGAAGCTTAAAACCAGAATCCCGGGACTTTGCCGCGCTATACCATCTAGCGTTGTGGGGGCTCCGTGACTAGTCAGGTTACCTTGGGTGCGGCCTGCCCCTCTTCACTTCCTCCACTAGGGGCGGCTTTAGACCGCGGTCTTTCTCAACTATGGGGAAGAGGCGGAGACCTTTTCCTACGACATCGGTTGGCGGCCAGAGTCTTGATTGACAAGGGCACTAGCGAATGGCTCTGAGGTAAGCAGCCGTTGTTTACGCACGTACAGCCAATGGGAAGGTAGAGGTGCGGCCAGCGGCCAATGAGGACTGGCTTTAAGCGGAATGCAGGGGCGGAGCTTCCTTCGACTGGCAAACGCTGAGTGAAGAGTCTGGAGCGGACCCTGGGAGTGTCAGAAGCACATCCGGTGTTAGAAGAGCTGTGTGGGCTTCTAAGAGGCCGGTAAGAACAAACGTCTAAAACTGGGACTGCGCAAGCCGGGAGTGAGAAATGGAAAGGGGATTAGCAGTTATCGACTGAGCAGGAGTGGGAATAGTCTCGGTTTTCGGACAGACTGCACCTTTGGGGAACGGGGCCCTGCTCCGCGACGGAACTCTGGAAAGCTGGGCGGGGAGGGGAGAAGATGGGGAACTAGTACTGCGCATGCGCAACCGTACCGGAGCGGGGGAGGGGCGGGGGCGAGTCCGGCAGGTTTTGGGGGCCCTCGAGGCTCCGGTTCTGCCTGCGAGTGCTAGCGAAGGGTCCTTGTTAGTCCCTTTTCCTTCCTTCCTCCCTCCCACTCTGCGGTTTTTCTCTTTTTCCCCCCCGCCAAGAGTAGGCGCAGGGGCCCCTTTGGCCCAGCCTCCACTACTTGAATTCAGGTCACGTCCCCCGCCCCTTTCTTCCGAGGCTAATGAAAGCGAAACTTCATGGGTTTGTGGTCACCCTTGCTCCACCCGACTGATCGCTGCTCTGCTGCTGGCCCTCTGGGTGAGCGGCGAAGGCCAGGACTCGAGGAAGGGCCTGGTCAGGCAGCCTGCCCTGTCACGCCAGTCGTGATGTCACACTCCTCTGTGACACGCGAGGCTCCTTAGTTACTTGGAAGCCGAAGGCAGAGGCAGGAGGTGGGAAGACCCTTCCTGGCTTCCCAGCCCCACAGAACAGCCCCATTCTAGAAGGTCTGATTGATTACCTTTGGACAGGTGAGGTGGCCTTGGCTTTGCTTGGTCCTGAGCCTTGTGGGCGTCTTTCTCAAAGTCCGGTTTAGGAAAGGCGTCGTTGGGCGGTTGTTTTTTTTTTTCTTGGACCTATTTGCTGGATCTGTGGTAGTAAGTAGGCTTTGGTAATTTTGTATATTTAAGTGTGAAATTGTTACCGAGTGCCAGCCCAGAAATGCATTGCCTACCCCATCCGCCTTTCTTTGACCAAACAATAACAAAAACCGCTCTGAACTTGACTGTTTTAGCAATAGTTAACTTGTGAATGTGTAACCCTGTGGAAGAGCTGACTGTGCCTGAAACAAAGATTTTAAGGTTAAAAGTTAATTGCGAATAGGCTTTTCTAGTTATTTATTGGTACTCAGTTTTAGTTTATCTTTGGGGTAAGAATTCAGTTGAAGGAAGATTATTCAAGTTGCATAACTAAATTCTAATGGTTTCTACAAATACACCTATTTCTGTAATTATTAGGTTTACTCTCTTTGGCAGTTTATCTTTGTCTAATGTTTTTTTTTGTTCTGACTTCAAGAATATGCTGGTGCTTAGATTCTCTGCCATTTTCCTCCCAGTAGAGATAGAATGGTTGAATCCTTGAGAAACACCTGTAATTTGAATTCCGTTTCCTTCTTCCATTATTTAACTGTGGAAACATGGCTTAGTGAACCCCCTTTCTTCTTGTCTCTCCGTTCCCTGCTATTGATGTGACTGAAGTCTTACTGTCCTAAGAACAGGGAAGGTAAAATTAATCCAAATATTTAGTCAGCATTTCTGTTTTTTTTCCCCTCGTTATGCATATAGCTCATGTTTATTGCAAAGTGCTGAAAAATCTAGAGGAGTGTGACAGGAATCAGCGTGTGTTAATATTTTTAAGATTTCTCTTTGCCAATGGCTGGAACTGCCTTAACGAAAACCTGCTTTTCTGCTGTAGATAGAGTGTAATAGTAGAGAGAGCACCAGACATTAGAGGTCAGAAGGCCCCTAATCTGGTTTGGGTTCTATTACTTAACTTTGCGGTGTTGGTCAATACTAATGTCCGTTTGTCCCTTTCGTACTTTACAATGATTTCACACAGATTTTCTTTTCTTCTTTTTTTTTTTTTGGCGGTATAGTTGACACCGCCTTACACCACTTTTCTGGTGTACCCGCATAGTGATTCAACAAGTCTATACATAATGCTGTGCTCCTTATGCTGTGCTCCCTGCAAGTGTAGCTACCATCTCACCATACAAACACTATTACAGTCTCACCGACTTTGTTCCCCTGTGCTGTACTTTTTATTTACGTCACACGGATTTTCTTACCAGCATTCAGTTAGCTTGGTAGAGCAGGGATAATCATCCTTATCTTACAGATAAGGAAGCCTAGATGATCTTAGGTAAAATGATTTCCCCAAAATTATGAGGTAGAAAATGGCAGGATTTCTGACACCAAAGCCAGTGCTCGTGTCATTATTATGCTGCCTTTTGGAACTTTCTTTTTAAAGGGAGACTAATCATTTTTGGTGTGAACATCAAAGGAGATAACGTATATAAAAGCACTTTAAAAGTTGTGACATTTTATATAAACATAGTTAGTGATATTATAAAAGATACGACTACTGGCCTGAAGTTTCACTTTATTTCATAAACTACCCGTGGGTATTAGTCTCCTCTGGGAAAGTACTGATTATTCTCTTGATGTTCTATCTGCTAAATTTTCCTTTGCTATTTTGGCTTGGCCATAGAATCTGTTAGAAGTGTCTTCCACTTCACCCTGTTTTGTTCCCCCAGAGGTGTTTTTTTTGTTTTTTTGTTTTTTTTTTAATGGAGATGTAATTGTTTTCTTTAAGAAAATTTTTTTGATGTTTATTTACTTTTGAGAGAGAGAGAGAGAGAGACCAAGTGTAAGCCGGGGAGGGGCAGAGAGAGAGGGAGACACAGATTCCAAAGCAGGCTCCAGGCTCCGAGCTGTCAGCAGATTCCGACATGGGGCTCGAACACACGAGTTGTGAGATCATGACCTGAGCTGAAGTCGGAAGCTTAACCGACTGAGCCGCACAGGCGCTCCAGTTCCCCGCCCCCCCGAGTTTCTAACCAAATTTCACAGAGTAGCTTTTTTAACAAACCCGTTTTTGTTTTCCAAAGACTGTAGACATTGGCTTTTAGGGCCATCACGTTACCCCTCATGGTAGGTTCCCTTTTGAGCCAGTTGGGGAATGTTAGCTCTTGATTAGATTCAGCACTCTTGATTAGATAATGGGGGTCTACATTTGCTCTGGGGACTCCTGGTTGTGCTTAATCACACAAGCTTTGTTAGAATCAGATGCAAGAGAGCTGAATTAGATGCAAGCTCTGGTCTCAGGGTGCTTACAGCCAAATATGTGAGAGAGGTTCCGGCACAATTAACTAGAGTCCAAAACACTTAAAAAGAGCTTCAAGGATACGAATTGAATGGGTGTGCTGTTTTTCCTAATCTATGCCTGCTCTCATTTGGGCTAAATATGTTGTTATTGGAGAAGGCTTGTTTACTGGTTTACACTGGGAGATGACGTTGTATTTAGGACATTGGTGCCTCCTTATGATTCAGTCTGTCAGACGTGGTTATGGAGAAAGGGATTCAGTAATGTCAAAGTTCGATGCAAAAAATAATTTGTTGAAGGCAGGAGGCATTCCATGTCTAGTTAACTGGCTTGGTTCTGAGGCAGCACCCTAGTGAGACAGGATGATTCAGTGTTAGCTAGCTAATCTAGCTAGTCAGGAATCTTGGTCCAAGTTAAGGGAAGGTCTGGGACATCTAGGGTTCAAATCTAGGACCATCAGAGCCCAGCCATGTCGAAACAGTTCTTCGGATTTCCTGAAACCAAACAGACCTACCTCTTAGGGATGCCAAGGAAAGCATCAAGATAATGACCATTTACTTCATCAAGTTCTCAACCACTTCGGATTATCACTTAGTGGTTATTAGGCTGTCTCAAAACACCTTGTGGCCCTGTGGGGCAGGAGGTACCGTGTAAATATGCCCGAGGAGAGGCATGCCATTTAAACAAAAGTAATGTTATCCAATAATAAAATTTATCAAATTCCTTTAAATTCCAGTTTATAATTTTCTTAGATTTCTCCCCATCTTCCCCATTTAATTTTACTCTTTTGAGTAAAATCATTAAGTCTTCAAGGTATAGTTAGCTGTGAGTTAATGGTTGAATAATATTTTTAAAAGGCATGTGTAAATTAGATTTACAATTAATGTTTTCTTTTATTTATTTTTTTAAAGTTTACATCCAAGTTAGTTAGCATATAGTGCAATAATTATTTCAGGAGTAGAATCCAGTGATTCATTCCTACTTATAACACCCAGTGCTCATCCCAACAGCTGTCTTCCTTAATGCCCCTTGCCCATTTAGCCCATTCCCCCATACACACAGTCCCTCCATCTACCCTCAGATTGTTCTCTATATTTTTAAAGAGTTTCTCGTGTTTTGCCCCCCTACAGTTAATGTTTTCTAAAACTAGGGGAAATTAATGCACTGAGGACATGAGAGTAATGAGTATTTACACTAATAAAACAATGGTTAACTTATGGAGCCAGTCTTATTCATGAAGCACTATTCTAAGCACTTTATTTGTATTATCTCATATAATCCTCAACCCTATGAAGTGGAGAATATTATATATTACTATATACAAATTAGGAAACTAAAGCACAGTGAGGTTCAAGTGCCAGAAACTTGCCTCATGTCACACAGCTAAGGAAATATCAACTAGGGTTCAAATGCGTATAGCCATGCTTTTAACCACTATTCTAGGTACATAGTTATGCAGAGACTGAAAGCTATTCAATAGGAAGAACTGAAAAAAAGGCAATTCTGCCCCCTCCCTGCCCTGCCTTTTTTTATTATTATTATTATTAAAAAAAATTTTTTTTAATGTTTATTTTTGAGAGAGAGAGACAGAGTGCGAACAGGGGAGGGGCAGAGAGAGAGGGAGACAGAATCTGAAGCAGGCTCCAGGCCCTGAGCTGTCAGCACAGAGCCAATGCAGGGCTCAAACTCATAGACTTCTCGAGATTATGACCTGAGCCAAAGTTGGACGCTTAACCCACTGAGCCACCCAGGCCCTGCCCCCCC
>NW_024412407.1:5130279-5135322 GCF_014898765.1 Herpailurus yagouaroundi | reverse complement strand
CCTGCCCCCCCCCACCTTTTTATTTTTATTTATTTATTTATTTATTTATTTTTAATTTTTTTTTTTCAACGTTTATTTATTTTTGGGACAGAGAGAGACAGGGCATGAACGGGAGAGGGGCAGAGAGAGAGGGAGACACAGAATCGGAAACAGGCTCCAGGCTCCGAGCCATCAGCCCAGAGCCTGATGCGGGTCTCGAACTCCCGGACCGCGAGATCGTGACCTGGCTGAAGTCGGACGCTTAACCGACTGCGCCACCCAGGCGCCCCCCCCTCACCTTTTTAATCACATGGGATTTTTCTTCTCTCTTAAGTATCAGTTGGTCCCTTCTAGATGTGTAGGAAGAGGACTCAAAATGGTGGAATTACAACAGAAATGAAGAACCATACAATTCACAAACTAAATGGTTTTTTAAATGTTTATTTTTGAGAGAGAGAGAGAGCACAAGCAGGGAGGGGCAGAGAGAAAGACACACAGAATATGAGGCAGGCTCTAGGCTCTGAGCTGTCAGCTCAGATCCCAGCGTGGGGCTGGAACTCAGAAACCATTAGATCACGGCCTGAGTCGAAGTCAGAAGCTCAGCAGACTGAGCCATCTAGGCACTCCACAAACTAATTTTTTTTTTTTTTATGAGACAATGTGAGAGACAGAGTGCAAGCAGTGGAGGGGCAGACGGAGGGAGACAGAATCTGAAGCAGGCTCCAGGCTCTGAGCTGTCAGCCCAGAGCCCAACTCAGGGCTCGAACTCACAAACCGTGAGATCATGACCTGAGCTGAAGTCTGACGCTTAACCGACTGAGCCACTCAGGTGCCCCTCCACAAACTAAATTTTTAATTAAATGTATGAACAATGTTTCTGTGACTTGCTGGTTTAATGTTGTTAAATTGTATGCATCAAGACAGCCTTCTGCCCAGCAGTCAGCAGGCTCTTCTCTTTAAAAGGCAAGGATTTTTTTTTTTTTTTTTTTAATTCATGATTGTTCCTGTTTGCATAGCTTTTGGCCAGTTGGCCATGTTTCATGTGGTCTGTACTTAATAGATATTGAAATAAGATTGTAGAGAATTTTGTTTTGTTTTGTTTTTAAGGCTTGGCCCTTGATGATTTTTCATTTTAGGACAAGGGTAAGGAAGATACCTAGAACAAAACAAGAGATTTAGTGGGACATAAGACATGGATGTTAGTTGATGAGAGTGTCTGTCTTCTGCCTGCCCCTCCCTCCTTCCAGACCTCAGGAATACTAACTCAAAACAATGTATTAATTTTTTCTTTCTTGCTAAAGCTGTGCAGTAAGTTTTGTTGTTTTCGGGTGCCTCTGGCAGAGGAGGCTGGCCAGAGGAACCACAGAATGGTGACGCTTCTAACAAAGCTTTAGCAGTATATGCACGACAGATGTTGGCAAATTCTGAGAAATTAGATATTCCTGCTCTCCTAAGGTTGACAGAATTAAATGAAGCTCTGAACCAAGTTAAAGGTGTTTGATTATAATTAACATCTGAACATTTACTTCTCAAATGCAATACAAATTTCTCATGAGTCTATGAGGTACTGTATACATTATAAATAAATAAATAATAAATAAATAATCCCACCTCTTTGTTTAAATTTGAGTGTAGAACTGGGGAACGGGAGAGCGCATACAATTTTTAAATTTTCGTATGAGTTGGCATCCAGAGTAAGACCAGTGCTGGTATGGGTTTCGTAATGGGCTGATATGTACTAGGGGAACTATTGTATTGAATAATTTTTGAGCACCTTGTAATACACTTTTTTCCTTTATTGTAAAATATACACGCAAAGCGTATGATACACTTTTTTCCTTTATTGTAAAATATACACGCAAAGCGTATGTTTTTTTAAAAACAAAGTTTTCATTTAATTGTGGGGCCCCTTTGAAATGTTAGCTGAATTACTTGGTTAATGGTTTTGAATACCTGAAGCCCTGTTAGGTGCTGACTGTTTCCTGGGACTGAAAATACTTTTGGTATGGGAGCTGCTATTTTTGAGTTATGAGTGTAGTTGAATCTTGTTCAGCTGAGTTTGCATATTGACCATTGCAATGTAGATATGTTTTCTCTGCAACTTTTGAGCACAGTAGTTGAGGCTAAGATAGAGACTTGGTTGGTGTAATCCATCTTGCAAAACTTCTAAGAACTGTTTTTAACTTGTTACTTATCTGTACATTAGTTCTTGTCTATTTGAAACAGACCTAGAGCAAACTGTCATATTTCCTTGATTCTAAGACCTAACTTCCCCCCTCTCATGTTTTAACAGTTCTGAAATAAATTATGTCATATATACATCATGTCATTTATTAAATGTATACCTTACTGTGTTTTTCCCTGTAACCCTATTGTTACAATTGCTATGTGCCTTTGCATCTAGAAAAGTTGGTAATTACATATTTCACTTAATTTTAGAATCAGTGGTGATGCTGGGAAACTGGTTTTGTTTCATTGATTTTTTAATGATTTTAAACCATGAGGCACTACTAAATCATGGAGAAATTCCTATTTGATACTCCCTGTCCTCATAACCTTTTGATAGTTTGGTTTTTCCATCAGCAGTTGTAAGAGGCAGTCAGTACCCCCTGGGAAATATCAAAGAGCAAACTGGGAAAGAGGAGTTTCTGTCATTATCCCCTCCCACTGTTTCCACTCAGTGGGGTCTGATTACAGGGTGTTGCCCCTTTCTAACAGTCCTCTGAGTATTTGAGGATTTACACTGCAGGGCCCATTCACCACCTTTTTTTAACTCTTGAAATTGGAAGCAAGAGGTACTTGAGTGTTGTTGTGAATCCTGAGAAACTTGGCTCTGAAGGTTGTTTCAGAACTGTTGCAAGTTCTGTCTAGGGATGTCATTAGGGATGTTAATGGAAGCCTTAAACAAAGACACTTTCCAGGTGCTGGATTCTGCCAGCCTGTAAGTATGCTCTCTGGAGGATGTGTTCATCATGATTCTGGAAGGCTGTGGTTGGCCGTGCAACAGCCTGCAATACTTGCACCATCTAGATCAAGAGGGCCCAGAGCCCTGTGACTTCGATTTGCGAGCAGCAGTTTTAGTGGGCTCTGCAGCTTCTTACTGTATCCATCCTTAAGAACAGAACTAACAAAAAAATTGAGGTGAGTAGGCATGTTGGTGAGAAAGGAAAGAGCAAATCAAGAGAAAGCCAGCTAGCCATTGTAATTGTTTCATGTGTGTGAGAGCGAGCCTCAGTAAACAAATGGTAGTGATCCGTGAGAACTAGAAGAATGGAATCTTTCCACTGGCGCAGGATTTCTCAGAAGTCAGTTTGGGATTGTAACTTTTCTTGCTCAGATTAATTTTGCTGAGTATTGGGCTAGGTGCTGATTGGAATATGTGGGAGTAGTTGGCCTATCTTGCCTATCTTTCGAATTACTTACCTTTTGTGTTTTAGTAACCCCCCCCCCCCCACACACACACCCCGTTTTTGGTCAGTTTGAAATGAATAGACATTATGGGTCTATTAAGAATCTGGATGATTGTGGATGATGGATATTTAGGGAAGATGAAAATTCTTGAATAGATTTTTAGCTCTGTAGATTGAATATATTTATTTAGAATTGCATGTGAGATAGAGCAAAATTTAAGAGCCTAACTTTATGGTGTTGATGGAATGTAACCTGGGTACGGTTCAATTAAAAATGTCCTTTCTGTGACATATTGGGACAATTGACAAAATCTGATTAAGGTCTCTAGATCAGATAGTAGAATTGTGTCAGTGTTAATTTCCTGGTTTTGGTCAGTTTTCAGGATGTACACGCTGAAGTGTTTAGGGGTAAATGGACATTGTGTTATATATACAGGGCAGGGCATACAGCAAATATGGCGAAATATTAACATTTAGGAAATTTGGGTGTAGGGTATATAGGAATTCTTTGTACTGTTCCAACTCTTCTATAGGAAACATTCTGAAATTGTGTTTTAAAAAATCCTTTCTGCACTTTTCTCTTTTTAAAATTGTAAATCCCATGGGGTGCCTGGGTGGCTCAGTCGGTTAAGTGGCCGACTTCGGCTCAGGTCATGATCTCGTGGTCCATGAGTTCAAGCCCTGCGTCGGGCTCTGTGCTGACAGCTCAGAACCTGGAGCCTGTTTCAGATTCTGTGTCTCCCTCTCTCTGACCCTCCCCTGTTCATGCTCTGTCTCTCCCTGTCTCAAAAATAAATAAAACATTTAAAAAAATTAAAAAAAAATAAAATTGTAAATCCCTTTCAGTTCAGTTCTAACATGCACTAGATGGAAAGTTTCTACATGTATATATTTAAAGTTCAAGACTTATTGCCTGGCCTAGCTCCCTTCCTCCCTCCCTCCCTCCCTTCCTTACTCCCTTCATCTTTGAGGTTCTGTGCACCTTTGCTGAGAGAATTCTCTAGCATCTTGAAACAGTGACATAAGATTGCTTTATGTTCCAGTGACTGGGTCCCTTTAACTAGATTGCTACTGGTAATTTCTCAAAGAAAGAAACTATTAAAGGGACAAATTACCTTCTGTAAGAATAGAAAGCAAATGCTAGTAACAAAATAGTTTGGGGAGGAGATGGCTTTATTTCCTCTGTCCCCTTTAAAATGGTTGAGTAGGATTGCAAACGTATCGTGGAAGCAAATACATAAAAATGAAAATGGCTGTGTTAAGACAGTGGGGTTTTAGATACTTTCATTTTCTGAAACTTGTACTATTTCCATGAGAAAGTTGTTTATGTTACTTTGTACATCTTGTATCTTTAAAATAACCTTTCTTCTTATCCTTGATTCTACAGAGTGGAGGCTGTGTCCCACAGACTCTGGCATCATGAACATATTTGATCGGAAGATCAACTTTGATGCGCTCTTAAAATTTTCCCACATGTAAGTGTTTTGATCTTGACTGTAGTTTATTATTGCATTTCCTTTCATATCTTGTTTCTTTTCCTACTTTATTAACTTTTGTATGTATAAACTAACATATTAGCTTTGCTAGAATCCAGACACTGATAAAAGCACCCCAATTCTTTTTTTTTGTTTGTTTCCACAAATAAAGTTTTTTT
>NW_024412407.1:5081016-5130179 GCF_014898765.1 Herpailurus yagouaroundi | reverse complement strand
TTTTTTTTTTTCTTCCCCTCCCCCATGGGTTTCTGTTAAGTTTCTCGGGATCCGCATAAGAGTGAAAACATATGGTATCTGTCTTTCTCTGTATGGCTTGTTTCACTTAGCATAACACTCTCCAGTTCCATCCACGTTGCTACAAAGGGCCATATTTCATTCTTTCTCATTGCCACGTAGTATTCCATTGTGTATATAAACCACAATTTCTTTATCCATTCATCAGTAAAAGCACCCCAATTCTAAGGGCTGTTGTGTGGTCATTGAAAAACCATTTAGTTATTCTAGTTTGGATACTGATTGTTCATAATTTGGGGCCTTTGGCTCCTCCCCAGCATTTAAGATTCTCAGTTAACCTATTTTCAAATCATTCTTTCTTTATTATAACTTATACATATGCCCTGGGAAGAAGAGAGAGAAATGATTATTAGCTTAGAAATGAGATTGGTCCTAGAATGATGGCTGTTTAACATTCTTTCCTAGAACCCCCTCGACACAGCAGCACCTGAAGAAGGTCTATGCCAGTTTTGCCCTCTGTATGTTTGTGGCGGCTGCGGGGGCCTATGTCCATGTGGTCACTCATTTCCTTCAGGTAAGAGTAGTGTCTCCCAGTTGCTGTGGCACAAATTGCATTAGGTTGAAACCAGCTCAGCAGGATGGTGCAGGCCTGTATCCCTCCTTAATCCTTTTCTGTAGTTTGTTATCTGAATCAGCCAGAGCTAGCTGGTAAATAAGGACGTGCAGAGCCATTTAAATTTTTTGGCAGCTGTGCCCTCTCTAGAAACTGAAAACAGGATGTCATAACCTGGACACTGAATGATGGGCAGCTGACGTGTAAGACCCTGACACTATAACTAGTGACATGACATGACTGCTGGGGTTTGCATGGTAGCCTTTTTATCTTTTCCTTCGTTCTTCCTCTTTTTTGCCTGTAACTGGAGTTCTTACATGCAACACACTGATTGCTTATCAGGAGAGGCAGGGTTGAGACCTTGGAGGATTTGACCTATTTTATTCTCTGATGCTCTTATGTCTGCATGGTTGAGTAAAAACCTGCAGCAACTCACTTTCCTGTGTTGAAAGAGACCTGGGGTTTGGCCAGTTAGAATAAATGGGACAGTTGAGGAATAACCAAAAAGTTTGAAGTTCTCACTAACCAAGACTTGTCCTTTCCAAGTGTCCTTTTTAGTGTAAGTACAGGGGGTGTGTCTGTGTTGGCATTTGCCACTACTGAGAACTGTCCCTATGCTCAGGCATCTCCTGGCAGAGGTTGTGTGAAAAATTACTCTAGATACTCAAAGGATAAGACTTTGGTCCCTGGAGTTTAGACTAAAACATACTCCACCTTCTAGGCAAGAGTAGCCATTTTGGCTTCTGGTTGTGTGTTGGGTTTTTTGGTTTGTTTTTTTTAAGTAATGTTAAAATGCAGTTATCCTCATTATTCATGTATTCCGTATTTATGAATTTATCTACTTGCTAAAATGTGTTTGTAAGCCTAAAATTAGTACTCACAGTGCTTTTACAGACATTTGCAGTCATAAGCAGAACCGCAGACAATTTGAGTTGCATATCTCATGTGTTCCAGCTGAGGTTGAATGAGGCAACACACTGCCCTGTTTCAAGCTCTTGTACTATAAACAAGGATCCTTTTTGTTGGTCTGTGTAGTGCCACGTTTTTTGCATTTTTGTAATTTTGATGGTGATGTCAGTGTTTAAAGTGGACCCCAAGCATAGTGCTAGAGTGCTGTCTAGTGTTCCTAAGTGCAAAAGATGTTCCTAAGTGCAAAAAAAAAGTTCACTAAGACTGTGATGTGTCTTATGGGGAAAATATGTGTTAAATAAGCTTGTTCGGGCACGAGTTGTAGTGCTGTTGGCCATGAATTCAAGGTTAATGAATCAACAGTATATATCAAATAAAGTGTCCTTAAACATAAACACACGTAAAACATGTATTGTTCAGTTGAAGAAAACATAACCAGAGGTACGTGAGAATCTAACCCTTTATTTTCCTCAGGAGCATTTGTTCAGTATTCATTAATTCATTGTTCACAGTAACTTTATAGAGCATAACTATGAGAAAAACGAGGATCAGCTATACCTTTAAAGGAAGAAAGGAACTTTAGTCTGCACATACCTCCTTAATTATTTTCCTCTTTTTCTAGTGCCTGGCTTTTCCCACTTGGATTTTTTAAAGAATTTTTTATCTTCTTACAAAATTAATGCATGTTCATTGTAGAGAATTTGGAAAACAGACTAGTGATGAGAAAGAAATAAAAACTCCTTAATCCTATCACCCAGAAATAACTGTTGACATTTTAGTTCTTAACCTTGGTCTCACTCCATTCAGACTGCTCTAACAGAATACCATAGACTGAGTAGCTTAAACAGCAAACACTTTTCACAGTTTGGGAGGCTGGAAGTCCAAGATTATGGCACCAGCAGATATGTTATGTGGTGAGGACCTGCTTCCTGTGTAAATAACCGTTTTCTTGCTGTGTCTCCACACAGCGGAAGAGGCAAGGAGCTCTCTGGGATCTCTGTTATAAGGGCACTAATGAAGTCTCCACCCTCATGACCTAATCACCTTCCAAAGACCCCCACCTCTCAAAATACCAGCACATTGGGGGTTAAAAGTTAAACATGAATTTTGGGGAGACATAAAAATCCAGTTTGTAGCACCCTCTCAGTCTTTTTTCTCTGTATAGGTATATATGTTTGTGTGTATGTGTTTTAAAGTTTATTTATTCATATTGAGAGAGAGAAAGAGAAAGAACAAGCTGGGGAGGAGCAGAGAGAGGGAGAGACAGAGAATCCAAAGTGGGCTCTGTGCTGAGAGCAGACAGTTTCATGTGGGGCTTGAACTCAGGAACTGAGAGATCATGACATGAGCCAAAGTCAGATGCTTAACCAGCTGAGCCACCCTGGCACCCCTGTGTGTGTGTGTGTGTGTGTGTTGTTGTTGTTGTTGTTTTAATTTTTTAATGTTTATTTCTGAGGCAGAGTATGAGCAGGGGAGGGGTAGGAAGAGAGGGAGACACAGAAGCAGACTCTGAAGCTGACGGCACAGAGCCTGATGTGGGGCTCGAACCCACAAGCTGTGAGATCATGACCTGAACTGAAGTCAGATGCTCAACTGACTGAGCCACCCAGGTGCCCCTGTGTGTGTGTTTTAAAGTGATCAAAAAGAGGTCATTTCTACTTGTCCTACAGATTTGAATGTGCTTCAAGCACTTGTCACATGATCTTTTTCTTGGGCAAGAATCACAGTTTGCCTCAGGTAGTTGTGGCTGATAGACTACCCAGGTCAGAAGAGCCTCTAACACCCACCATAACACACCTAATCCCGTCTTGTAAGCCTTCTGGTTTCTCCTTACCCCTCTCTGCCTTTTCCACTTCCTCCAGGTTAGAAGCCAGTATTAGGAAGTTCAGATGAATATTTGATCCCAATAAGGTCTCCTCCAGAATACATTTGATATTTTCAAGTATTTAATTATTGACTCTGGATCTGACAGGCTGGCCTGCTCTCTGCCTTGGGCTCTCTGGGGTTGATGATTTGGCTGATGGCAACACCTCATAGCCGTGAAACTGAGCAAAAAAGACTGGGACTTCTTGCTGGATTTGCTTTCCTTACAGGTATGGTAAGGACTGGGCTAATTTGGGGTGGGAGTGGGTACTGTATCTAGTATCTCTTTAGACTAAGGCCCAAGATTTGTGTGTATTCTCGTTGACCTCAACTGGCACTCTGTACTACTCAGTCTTGTATTTGAGTGTATTTTGTCTTGTATTGCTTTCTTAATTCAAAGAGGTACATCTTGCTTTCCCATCCAGAGGATAAGCTCTTTGTGACTACTGACTGTGACTTACACACACTTTTGTATCCCAAAATAAGCATTTATGTGTGTGAATGAATGAGATTCAAGAGCTTAGGTAGCATAACTAAGCCTGACAGTGGACTCAACACTGGCAACTCGTCCCTCCTGTGACCATCAATTCTGAACTTTGCTGACAGTTAATTAAAGTCGTACATTGAGAGCCATCCTACAGAGCACATTGCTAATTCTCAAGAAAACAGTTAAAAGCACAGCTCTTCTGCAATTATTATTAAAGGAAACAGGACTCAAGCTACATAGTAAAAATATTTGCGAAGCAGCATTTGACTCAGTACAACTCATTTTGAGCGTGTCTGTATAGTGTTGAAGTAGAAGGGAAGGGATTTAGAAATTAGGATTTTTTTAAATAGGGAAAGCTAGTTTGTGAAGGCATTAAGGGGTGGAATTATCAGAAGGAGAGAGTGTAGCAAGAGTAGAGGAAACGTTGGGGTTGGAACAGGTTGCCACTGCACCCTCCTCTTGGCCAGTGTCCACCCGCAGAACCGGTCTGGCCTTTTCTATAAAAGGAGTCAGCCCTGAAAGACTACAGGTTGCTGGCCACAAGGCACTGGTTTGCTCTTGATCCTTCTCTTCTGATTCCTGATCTGGCCTACATTCTAGTCTCACATCACTCCTCTTCAGAGTATTGCAGGCTTACAGTTTAACTAAAAAAAAAAAAAATTTTTTTTTAACTTATTTTTTGTTTAATGTTTATTCATTTATTTTGAGAGAGGGAGGGGGACTGAGAATTAGCCCAGAGCCTGATGGGGGGCTCGAACCCACAAACTGAGATCATGACCTGAGCCGAAATCAAGAGTCAGTTGCTCAGCTGACTCAGCCACCCAGGTGCCCCTAGCTCAAAAATGTTTGATATGCCTGCTTCATTTTTCCTAATCCGTATTCATCCTGGGTCATCCAAGATTTTCAGCTAAGAGGACAGTTTTGTAGCTGTGTCTATAAATAACTCAGTCAAGTATATGTTCTCTGGAAAACAAGGAAGATGGAGAAGAGAGAGATTTAATTACTTTAGTACACATGTTTGTTTTTTTGTTTTTTTTGTTTTTTTTTTTTTTGCTTTTTTTTTCAACGTTTATTTATTTTTGGGACAGAGAGAGACAGAGCATGAACGGGGGAGGGGCAGAGAGAGAGGGAGACACAGAATCGGAAACAGGCTCCAGGCTCCGAGCCATCAGCCCAGAGCCTGACGCGGGGCTCGAACTCACGGATCGCGAGATCGTGACCTGGCTGAAGTCGGACGCTTAACCGACTGCGCCACCCAGGCGCCCCCACATGTTTGTTTTTTAAGAGTAGGGCATGTCTGCACTTTTGATGGTCAACTTTTGCACAAGGGTCCTCTTCAGGAGTTGATGGTAATACTGTGTTCTGGGGCTTTTTGTTTTCTAGGAGTTGGCCTGGGCCCTGCTCTGGAGTTGTGCATTGCCATCAATCCCAGGTAACTATTTTAGTAGCATCTTATGTCTTTTTATCATTGCAGATACGCTTTCTAAATAGGTTTGCAGACCTGTAGCCCTCAGTCTAATGGTCTTTTCCTCTAACAGCATTCTTCCCACCGCCTTCATGGGCACAGCAATGATCTTCACCTGCTTCACCCTGAGTGCACTCTATGCCAGGCGCCGCAGCTATCTCTTTCTGGGAGGTAAGTGCAGACTGAAAAACAGAGAGAGGGTCTCCGCTTTAGCCGGAATTCTCACTGGGACTCTTTGCCTACCCTCCAACTTCTTGTGACTGTTGGGTTGAAATTGAAAGTCTTAATTTGGGGGGAAACGTAAGGAATAGCTTTAATGAGGTTGCCTTACTTTGCTTTGGCTTTTCCCAGGACGGCATTTTGTCCTCTCTTGTAGGTGTCTTGATGTCAGCCATGAGCCTGATGCTCTTGTCTTCCCTGGGGAATCTTTTCTTTGGATCCATTTGGCTTTTCCAGGTGAGACTTTACATATAACTTCCAGCAGCCATTTGCCTTGCGCTTCTTTTTCTTGCTTCACCCTAAAGCAAGGTGGACTTAGAACCTTCCAGAAAGCTCACTTTCATTGGGCAGTGAAGAATTGTGCCTAGGGAAGCCATGTGGTTTCCACCATAGACTTCTGTTCCCATGAATGTTAATGTCATTCATTAGGCTTAGCATTTGTTGTACTTTCAAATTGCCAAGAGCCAGAAAGAGGTACAGCTGGTTTTTTCCTCTGTGGCATCTACCACATAGTCACCCATCTCATTCTTCTTGTGTTAGGCAAACCTGTATGTGGGGCTGGTGGTCATGTGTGGCTTCGTCCTTTTTGATACTCAACTCATTATTGAAAAAGCTGAAAATGGAGATAAGGATTATATCTGGTGAGTGAAAACTGGTCTTTAACGCCTCCCTTTCTGTCCCCGTGAGTAGGGTTAAAAGTGGACTAGGTGGCCCTATCTGAACTTAAGTGGCCAGCCTCCGGGAGTGTATATGGTCGGATACCCATGCTTTTGGAACTGTATACCAAATAGCATAGTCTCCCTCAATTCCTGAAAGACCTCAGATCTTTTAAAAATTGAATTAATAATACGCATTTAATTATCCTTACTTTTAAGGCATAGGACAGGGAAAGGGATCTTTCTTCACCTTTTGCTCTATATTTTTGTATTTTTTTTAACGTTTGTTTATTTTTGAGAGAGCGAGAGCAAGCAGGGGAGGGGCAGAGAGAGAGGAGACACAAAATCTGAAACAGGCT
Source organism: Herpailurus yagouaroundi (assembly GCF_014898765.1). Lineage (NCBI taxonomy): Eukaryota > Metazoa > Chordata > Mammalia > Carnivora > Felidae > Herpailurus > Herpailurus yagouaroundi. Next base: position 5,123,590 of record NW_024412407.1, on the reverse strand, counting down.
CCAGGCTCAGAACTGTCAACACAGAGTCCCAATGCAGGGCTTGAACCCACGAACTGGGAGATATGACCTGAGCCAAAGTCGGACGCTTAACCGACTGAGCCACCCAGGCACCCCTATTTTTGTATTTTTTAAACCTTTAACCATGAGAAGAAGAAACACATTCTTAATATATACATTTTTTTTTTAACGTAGTAATCCTCTCAGAGTTTCTTAACTAGTTAATGGTAGTTCAGGGTTCAGATATAGGCCCCTGCAGAGTCTAAAGCTGAGTTTTTTTTTTCCCTGTGCTGCATGGCTTTGTTGAGTTGTAAAGGATCTCAGACACCAGAGTTTTACTTAGTTGGTGGTTCGGTGAAGCTCACTTGTGGGGTAGACACAGGGTTTTCATGTCCTGCACCTCTGTGGACTGTGGATAAAGGAAGGTGGGAAATGCCAACTTATAATCTGGTTCTTCTGTTTCAGGCACTGCGTTGACCTCTTCTTAGATTTCATTACTCTCTTCAGAAAACTTATGATGATCCTGGCTATGAATGAGAAGGTTAGTCAGCCTACCACCTGAAGATGAGAGAATGGCTCCTGAACTCAGCATCTATGTATACTTCAAATTTGAAAACTTGAAGTGTGTAGGTCCAGGTTAACTGTAAGGCCACCAGAAGTCTTTAGCCAAAGGAGAAAAAGGAACAAGTAAAACAACTCCCTTAAAAAAGGGGAGGGTGGGGGTGGAGGATCCCTAGTGTGGGACTCTTGACCTCAGGGTTGTAAATTTGAGCCTCACATTGGGTGTAGTGATTACTTAAAAGTAACAAAACTTAAACAAAAAAACAGATCTCTGAGATTAGTATCAAATGAGAAAAGGGCTTCAGTGGCACCAAGAAACAGTCTACTATATAAAGAATTTAAAGGCTGTGAAGATGGTTATGACTCAGGAAAAGATATTCTAGGGAATTTGTTTAATCTTGGCAATCAGCTTTTATAAATGTGTGTCAGAAGTAGACCAGTTTTATCCGGTTGTTAGTCTTGTTTCCAGAGAAGCATTCTGTATATGGTTAGTGAGTGCCATACATAGTCTCCTCCGGCAGTAGGGGAACAAATGAAATCATGAGGTGTTTTTTTTTTTTTACAGATCTTACTAGGAAACAGGAGACAGTGTGATGCTGGTGGAAACAGATGAGTAGGTGGGATTGGTGGCTCTGTCTTATTTGTGTGGCGACTAGACTGAGCTCCAAGCAGGTTTTAGGCAAAGCAACTCAACTTTCATTTGTTTAATACACTGGGCTTCCACCGAGGATTGAATGACGTGTTCACTGGACTAGATCATTTCTGGGCGTTGGTTTGTGCCCAGGATTTATGCTTCTCTGGCTTAATGGAAAGTTGGTCTTGGCCTCTTGTTGGAGTTATTTTGGGGTGGACTGCCAGTCTGCAGCTTTCACTGGATGAGATCCGAGCTGTGGTAGTTATGAGTAAGCCAGGAGTGGTCAGGTGGCCCAGCTGGGTGCTCTTGGAGTGGAAGCGGGGACAGCTGCTTAACTTTTACTCCTGTCAGGTCTGTCAGCAACTTGAGGGACCACCAGTGGAAGATGGTTAAGATCCAGTTCCTCCCTCACGGAGGAAGCATTTCTCCTCTCTTTTTATGGTCTTGTTCCCTTCCAGTCTCTAACCGAAGGTAGCCAGGTATTGGCTCCCTCAAGAGTTTTAGCTTGAATGCCAGATGCCGAAAATTAATTGGGCGATTTTTCTCCATTTCTAGGACAAGAAGAAAGAGAAGAAGTGAAATGACCTTCCAGCCTTGTCCAGTTTGACCTCCTGTCCCTCCACCCCTCATTTCCTCTTCGCACACATTACAGGTGGTGTGTTCTGTGATAATGAAAAGCATCAGAAAAGCTTTTGTACTTTGTGGTTTTCTCTACTTTGAATTTTTTGATCAAAAAACTGATTAGCAGAATATAGTTTGGAGTTTGGCTTCGTATTCCTGGGGTTCTTCCCCACTCCCTTTTCTGCCCAGCCCAGTCCTAGCCTCTTCCTCTGCTCAGGCAGCCGGTCACCATGACGAGGAGTGGGACCCACAGCAGAGCAAACTCCAGGAGTCCACTTTCCAGCCAGACTTCGCCAGGTGCACCTGAACTGGTAGAGCCGCCTCAGCCCTTTGCTCAGCATCGTTTGGTTTGTGCACAGTTCCTGTGGGACTAGGCAGTGTGTTTCCCATTGGAAAGGAGTTTGGTGGTCCCGTTTTTTTTTACCCAGGCTCACTGTATCTGAGCTTCTGTCAACACCTACAAAGAAAATGAAGAGCCTCTCCTGGTGGATGCTTTGCTTCCTCTGAGCTGCCCAAGCTGTTGCTGGTCTGACAAACACATCTCTCTGCCTTGCTATCCTAAAAGGAGTGTGGATTTATGTGTTCCTATTCCCCATCCCTTGTCTGACCGTTGGGGAATCTGCCTGTTTCTATCCGTGAGGAGGGAGGATTTCAATACAAAGGAAAGACTGATTCTTGTCAGACATTTATGAAAAGGCTGGTTATGTATGGCAAGATAGAGCATAGAATTCCCTAACTTCCCATCTTTATTTTGGTCATCACCTTAGTTGTTGAGTGGCTTCCACCACAGTGACTTTGATTGAAGATCCCAGGAGAGGAAGGATAGGGAAGGAGCATGGTTGAGCCTGGGGGTAATTGTAAACTAATTCTGCCAGGCAGACCTAGATAAGGACCTGTTTGGGGCAGTGGGGGAGAAAATCGCTGCTAACTGAATGGTTCTTTGTTCAGATCAGCAGAACTGGGTGGTGATGACTTAGGCAGCATTCATGACAGTCCAGTGCATTTCTGTCTTCCGCCTGGACGCCAATAATGTCAGGCCAGAGATTCGGGGCAGTAGATAAACATTCATTTTACAGATGCACTTTAGTTTTTGGGCTGTTCACCTGTTCCCAGAAATCTGTAGCCTTCCGGGTGGGGACTAGGTGATCAAACCTGCAACACCTCTAATTCCCTTCAGCTTTGTGGTTGTGAGTGAGGGAGTGCGATACCAATGGGGATCACCAGCTCTTTCCCAGGGAGCTGCCACAATCAGCGGGCACAGAAGGGCAGGCAGCCTGGAGAGCAGGTGTGACCCTGGCTACTCACAGGGCCTCAGTGTAAGGGGGACTGAGCCATCAGGAGTCCACTGCCAGGATGATACCACTTTTGGCTCTCCCTGTTCACAACCAGCACGCAGTTTGACCCGGTGGCTGCTGGTTCGCAGGGCACCGCATCCCCAGGCCACCCCGTGAAAAGATTTGTTCCCGGGGTGTTGGTATTCCTAGAGTGCCATGCTGCCCAGAATGGCTTGCTTCTGCAGAGGATGCTGCCCTCTGATTTAGCTGCCGCCTCCAGCCTCTGGCTTGAGAACTTACTAAAGGGACTTCCTTCCCATTACCCCCCCGCCCCAGTAGCACTCTCCATAAATTTGTTGATTCTCTGCTAGGCCTGAGAATCTGAGTTACATCTCTTGAAGCCAAACTCCACCTCTTTTGCTTTTTTGCTTGGGATAAAGGAGTTTTTCTTTAGAAACAGTGCCAAGAATGACAAGATATAAAAAACTACTTTTAAAGAAAATGTCTAACAGGTTTTTAATACAGTAATCACTGTAATTATCACTTTCTTTTCTAGTTCCTTGGTTTTCAGCTCAGGCTGCATTCTCTAACTCATACTGTGAAGACAAAGGTGTTTTTGATTCAGAAATATATGAAATCAACATAGTCTTAATTTGTAAAAAAAATAAAGAAAATTCCTTAACCTTTCCTGGTGTAACTGTGTGTTACGTTCAAGGCCACAGCTGAACATGGGCTTGGGTACTGTCTGACTTGCTGAGTGGGGCCTGGGAGTGGAACAGATTTCAAGTTTCTGCTCTAGACTTAGCAGACTGGTAAATAAAGAAACAGGGACCCCCGTTAGGCCTCCCATTCTGTAGCTCCAGCTTGCTACAAATGTTGGGAATTTCCTGTCCAATATATAGCCCGGGCCCTTTTCCAGTCCTCCCCCTCCCCAGCCTTTAGGTGCTTTGTGGTAGCAGCTACATGGCTCTAGTGAATGCCAACCTTTGGAATTTGGTGATGCATAAATGGGAAAGGCATCATGATCTACTCATTCTGCACGTCTTTGGTCACCTGCTATGGCCAGGCTCTATTGTAGGTGCTAGGAAAATTTTCATCAGTGAAAAATATAAAAATCCTTGTTCTCAGAGTTTATGAGATTATAAACCTGTTTGCATTACAATCAGGTTATGCCATTTTGGCATGCTTGCTCTCTGGTTACTGTGTACTTTGTAGACACAGAAGCTTCCTCTTAGGATCTGTTAACCCTGACTGGTTCAAGTTATACGCAGTTGACCTCTTGGATCCCCCATACCCCCATCCCAGCCAAGGTTAGCCACTTTCCCTGACTTGGAAAGTATGCCTTAAGTTCTCAACCGTTTCTGTCTTGCAGACTCTGAAAAACTCCAGTGTCAAATACTTTTTAAAGCATTACTATTTGGGGGGTGTTGCCTTTATCTACAAGGCACAGCGTAGTGCTTAACGATAAATCAAGCACTGCAAAATGCTTTGCGTGTTTTGTTCACTACTCCCAATAGCCTAAGAAGGTGGTATATTTACCACATATGATCAATAGCTTCCAGGGTCATGACAGCAGGCTGTCTCCAGAGCCCCTGGCTCTTCATTGGTGCTCTGTATAGGCAACACTACACCGTGTTAGTGCCTCCTGGCTGATGTTATCCTTCCCATCCTGACCTTCATCCTGGCTAGGGCTCCAGCTGTTTGGGGTGGAGAAGGGGATCCCCATCCCCAATCATCACCAGAGTAGGAGCGTGAGCTCCCTTTTAGTCTTCCCCCCAGCAAACCCACCAAATACAGATCAGACAGGAGAGATGAATGCATAGCTCAGTCCATGCCTAGTGGAACTGCAGGCCTGACCTACAGTGAAGAAGGCACTGGTGGAGGGCAGAAGTGGAAGGATGTGTTCCCTGGCAAGAGAACATCTGCCCTGCCTGCAGGTGATTGGATGAGGGCACCCGCTAGGCAGCAGGCCATGTACTGGTCCCCCTTGACCAGAGGTAAAGATGGATAGGGCAGTAACTGCTTTTTAGTCCTTCATGGCCGAGCAGCGAGGAGAGTTACACGGAGACGTTAGTTATGTGCTTACACGGGTGTAAGCACAGTGACCATGAGACAATAGTGGGAGACCTCCCTGCCTGGCTGTTCAGGTAAGTGTTTTGGAGATGACACCTGAGCTAAAGCCGAAGCTCCAAGATTGATTTAATATGAGACAGTTGGTGAGGTTAAGACAGGCAAAGGAGGACTGGATGTTTCCAAGTGGAAGGGTTAGTATGAGAACAGGTCCAGGAGTGTGACTCAGCCTGGGGAGGTGCTGGACCAGCAACGTGTTAGGTTCTGCTGTGTTTTGGTTAATTTCTTTTTTTTTTAACGTTTACTTATTTTTGAGACAGAGAGCATGAACGGGGGAGGGTCAGAGAGAGAGGGAGACACAGAATCTGAAACAGGCTCCAGGCTGAGCTGTCAGCACAGAGCCCGATGCGGGGCTCGAACTCACGGACCGCGAGATCGTGACCTGAGCCGAAGTCGGCCGCTTAACCGACTGAGCCACCTGGGCGCCCCCGTTTTGGTTAATTTTTGTTTGAGAGAGGAGAGAGAGCGCGAGCACGAGCAGGTAAGGGGCGGGCGGGGGGCGGGGACAGATGATCCCAAATTGGCTGTGCTGACAGCTGAGAGCCCAATAGCAGGCTTGAACTATGAACCAGGAGATCATGATCTAGGCCAAAGACTGACGCTTAAGTGACTGAGCCACCCAGGCACCCCTCTGCTGGGTTTTGAAGTTTAAAGAGACTGCTAGGAAGTGGGAGTGAGGGGCAAACAGGGAAACAGTGACTGAGGACCTGATGTGCTTAGAACTGGCTTGGTCCTGAGGACAACAGGAAGGACTTTGAGCAAGGGAGTGGTCAGATTTGCATTTTTACAGCTCGGGTGATTGGAGGACGGGGTTGGGTGCAGCTGAAAGGCAAAGACACTCTAACACCCAGATTGTGGTCTTTCTCATTTCCCATTAAAAAGAACCAGAGCTCCTGGGGCAAGTGGTGCTGAGACGTCTGTAGATGTGCAAGATGCACCTGGAACATAATGCTATGGCAGGAAGTAAAGAAGCTATAAAAGATGGCTGGTATAATTGACAAGGATGCAGGGGCTAACCCGAAGAGGTTCCTCCTGGCTAACGATAGGATCATCTGAGCATCAGTGCAAGTGCAATGTATTGAATTACAAGTGCAATGGATCAAAATCAAATTTTTTAAATCTCTAAGTTCATGATGATATTTTTAAAATAGTGGGAAAAAATTTTTAAAAATAAAATATTGGTCACCTTTGAAGGATGTTAGAAATAAGTGACTTCTGAATACTTGTTAATAAAGGGAAAGAAGCATTTATCTTTTCTGTATTAACTGTACTTCAGGGTAATCAAAAAGTGAAAATTTCTCTCTATAGAGATATTCCAGCTAATAGATAATGGTAGAGTTAATTTATCACTATTTTGTAAACCTCTAATGAAATAATTAAGCTAGGCAATAATAATCGACAGCTTCAACATCATATGAAGAGAGACAACCAGGGGCACCTGGGTGGCACTGTTGGTTAAGCGTCCAACTTCGGCTCGTGATCTCACGGTTCATAGGTTCGAACCCCATGTCGGGTTCTGTGCTGACAGCTTGGAGTCTGGAGCCTGCTTTGGATTCTGTGTCTCCCTCTCTCTCTGCCTCTCCCACATGTGTGCTCTCTCTCTCAAAAATAAACATTAAAAAAAACCAAAAAACAACCTGACATTATATGCCTCCTGCTGGAAGTCAACAGCACTACTGCTGAAGCTTTCTTGCAAAAGCAAAAAAAAAAAAAAAAAAAAAAAAAAAAAAAAAAAAAAATCCAAATCATATTGTTCTGGATCTAAGTACAAGTTTACAGGAAAGACATGAATCAGAGGACTATGTTAAATGACATGATGTTAAATGACATCATGGGGATGCAAGCAGGAAAAATCCAGTAAATGTAAAACTCTAAGGACAAACAACATGGCTTCTTTAAAAAAAAAAAAAAAAAGGCAGAGCGCGCCTGGGTGGCTTAGTCAGTTAAGCGGCAGACTCTTGATTTTGGCTTAGGTCACTCACGGTCCGTGAGTTCCAGCCCCTCCGACTCTGCACTGACAGCATGGGTCCTGCTTGGGATTCTCTCTCCCTTTCTCTCTGCCCCTCCCCCACTTGTGCTCTCTCTCAAAATAAACTTAAAAGGCAAAGAAACAAGAATAGAATGAAAAAACAAGAGGAAAAGGAACCCAGAGAGTAAGACTTATGAGCCATATTGACAAAATGCAAGGATGGATCCTGATTTAAATAAACCAGTTGTAAATGAGAGAGAGACAGGCAAGTGGGGCAGTTTGAACTTGTGGTTACCGTTCTCCAGGATGGTCCCCTAAGATCCTGGCCTCCCAGTATTCACACCCTCTCACAACGAAGCAGGTTGGCCCATGTGACCAATGGAATAGTGTAGACGGGTGTGTGACTTACAAAGCTGGGTCAGGAAAGGTTTTGTAGCTTCCTCCTTGGATCCTTGCTCTGGGGGAAACCGGACAAGGTTCTGAGGCCATTCAAGCTGCCCGTAGAGAGCCCTTGTGGTGAGGACCTGTGCCCCTGCCAAAAGCCAGCACTGACCTGCCAGCCTGTGTAGATGAGCCACATGGAAAGCAGATTCTCCAGTACCTGTCAGACTTCCAGGTGACTGCCATCTCATGAGACGCTGATCCAGAACCACTTCGTTCATCTGCTCCCGGATTTCCAACAAACTGAGCAATAATAAATGTTTATTATTGTTTTAAACCTCTAAGTTACACAGCAACAGATAACTAATATAAATACTGATTAGATAATGATACAAAGAAATATTATGAATGCGTAATGCGAAGAATGTTATTTGAAAGTTGTTTTAGAGATGCATACTGAAATATTTATAGATGCATTAACATGCCGCCTGAGATTTGCTTCCAAATAATGCAGTTAAGCGGTAGCAGAGAGTGGATGTATAGATAAAGCAAATGGTCATGAGTTTATATTGGTTGTGGCAATGAACATATTCACTGTACTATTCTCTAGATTTTCATATTGCTGAAATTTTCTATAATAAAAGTTTATTTTATTTTATTTTATTTGAGAGAGAGAGGGTGCGAGTGAGGGGCAGAGAGAGAAGGAGAGAGAGAAAAGCGGGGAGCACCTGAAATGGGGTTTGTGTTCATGAACCACGAGATCATAACCAGAGCTGAAGTCCAATGCTTAACCGGCTGAGCTGCCCAGGTGCCCCATAAAAAGTTATGTTTTTTAAATTTTTTTTTTTTCAACGTTTATTTATTTTTGGGACAGAGAGAGACAGAGCATGAATGGGGGAGGGGCAGAGAGAGAGGGAGACACAGAATCGGAAACAGGCTCCAGGCTCTGAGCCATCAGCCTAGAGCCTGACGCGGGGCTCGAACTCACGGACCGCAAGATCGTGACCTGGCTGAAGTCGGACGCTTAACCGACTGCGCCACCCAGGCGCCCCTAAAGTTATGTTTTTTAAAAAGTACTTACGGGGCACCTGGCTGGCTCAGTGTGGGGAGCATGTGACTCTTGATCTTGGAGTTGTGAGTTTGAGCCCTACGTTGGGTGTAGAGATTACCTTAAAAAAAAAAAAAAAAAAAAAAAAAAGGTACTTTCAATGGTCCAGGCAAGAGAAAAGATGGCTGCAACAGAGCAGTAGTTATAAGGGTTATAAGAAAGGCAATGGAAGTAAAATATTCAGAAGGTAAAAATATACAGGTCTCAGTGATTGAACAGACATGGGGAGGTGAGAAAGAAGAATCAAGAGCGACTCTGGGAGCTGGATGGACATACCGGCCACTTGCCAGCTGTGCAAGCTTGGGTGAGTTACTCAGCCTTTCTGTGCCTCGTCTCCCATGTGTGAAGATGAAGGTAAAAACAGTACTACCTATAAGGGTAATTGTATTAAGTTAGTTAAAACATGTAAAGCACTCAGAACAGTGCTTAGCACATAGTAAACCCTCTAAGTGTTAGCTCTTCCACTGGGGAGGCCCAGGACTCCTGCGGGATGGCAGTTTTGGCTTTCCGCGTGAGATTGTGGCGGTGGGGCACTTCCATGAAGATGGCAGGAGACATTTGCATCTCAATCTGAAGTTCAGGAGAGAAGGTAGAGATGGAGATGTGGATGACTCGGCACATTTTAAAATAAAAGTGAACCAGCTCTTTGAACAGACGCTTCACCAAAGATACACAAATAGCAAATAAGCACGTGAAAAGATGTTAAATATAACTAGATATTAAGCAAATGCAAACTAAAGCAAAAAGGAAACACCTCTGTACCCATGCCAGAAAGACAAAAATTAAAAAAAAAAAAACCATATACAGTGATAATACCAAGTACTGGGAAGAATGTGGGGCAGCGGGAGCCATCATACATTGCCAGAGGTCAAGTTAAAATGGTATGTTTATGGGACGCCTGGGGTGGCTCAGTCGGTTGGGCATCCGACTTCAGCTCAGGTCATGATCTCACAGTTCATGAGTTCGAGCCCCGCGTCGGGCTCTGTGCTGACAGCTCAGAGCCTGGAGCCTGCTTCACATTCTGTGTTTCCCTCTCTCTCTCTACCCCTCTGCCGCCCATGCTCTGTCTCTCTCTGCCTCAAAAATAAATAAACATTAAAAAAATTAAAAAAATAAAATAAAATGGTACGTGAACTTCTGGAAAACAGCTTGGCAGTTTCTCATAAAATTAAACACATACTAACCATACAACCCAGCAATTAATTGCACTACTGGGTGTTTATCCTAGAAAAATAAAAATTTGCATTCACACAAAAACCTGTATGTGAATGTTCAGAGAAGCTTTATTTGTAGTAAGCCAAACCTGGGAACAATCCAAATATCCTTCAACAGGCGAATGGATAAACTGTGGTATATCCATAAAATGGAATACTCCTCTGCAATAAAAAGGAATAGGCCATAGATATATACAACAACCTGGAGGGATCTCAAAAGCAATATTTCATGAAGAATGAGCAAGCCCAATGGAACCCCAGGAACCTCATATGTAAGGAGCATATGGAAACCTTTTCAATCTGTCCATGGCTTTTCTTTTTTTTTTTTTCAACGTTTATTTATTTTTGGGACAGAGAGAGACAGAGCATGAACGAGGGAGGGGCAGAGAGAGAGGGAGACACAGAATCAGAAACAGGCTCCAGGCTCTGAGCCATCAGCCCAGAGCCGGACGCGGGGCTCAAACTCACGGACCGCGAGATCGTGACCTGGCTGAAGTCGGACGCTTAACCGACTGCGCCACCCAGGCGCCCCTGTCCACGGCTTTTCAATAAAACAAATGCTGCCTAGTTTCAGGCCCTAGGTTCTTGCCTGGGTTACTGTTCCAGCCTCCTCACTGGCCCCAGCCCCCAGCCCCCAGCCTGGGGTCTCTCCAGTCCACTCCACACACTATTTCTAGACAGATCTCTCTGAGGGTAAACCCCGGACTTTTCAATGGTACATCTTGGCTGTCAAGATAAAGTCCAAACTTCTCAATGTATACTCAAATCTCCTGCTTACCTATGTCCTCTCAACTTTCAGATGCCATCTTACGCCCCAGTGGCCCTCTGCCCAGACTCTTCCGTGCCTCCCCACTCTCCTGCAGGCAACAGTCTCTGTAGGTTCCAGCCATAATACATTCATCTTTATGCTGGAATGTTCCATTTGATCGCTCGCTGCTAGGCTTTGGCATTTAAATTTTTCTGCCTAGAACTCTCACCGCCACCTTCCGTGGCTCAGTTAATCCCACCCTGCAGGTGTTGGTCCTGTTACCGCCTCATCTAGAAAGACTGGGTTAGAGCCCCTTCTGGAGCCTCCATAGCACCTGGGTGCGCTCTGTTGCAGCACTGCCCACGTTGTCCTGTGATCACCCAGTGACCGTTTGGCATCACCCACTAGAATTGTGAGTCCCGAGGGCTGGGACATGTCACATTCCCCTCTGGGTCCCTGGTATCTAGCTCAGTGCTTCACACCCACTAGGAGCCCAACAAGCGTTTGTTGTATAAAAAGCAGTGTGGGTGGATGAGGAAATGAAGCCATGAGAGGGGAGGTCCAAGTCCACATACTCATACTCTCTGTACTTTGCGCAACTCGTGAGGGCGTGGGAAGATGGCAGCTGATTTGGTGTGTCGGTCGCAAATAAAGCCTCCCTGCATTTCCTCTTCTCACCACCGGGTGGCAATTCAGGCCTGCGAAGCTCTCAGAGGGGCGCCGCTGCCATTGCACCACCTGGTGGCAATATATTTTCCAACGGTTCTGCGGGAAGTGATTTTTTGGAGTACAAAGAATCGCCAAGAAAATACGCGGCAAACTTAATTTTGTAATTTTAAAATAACTCCTTGGAGTGTTCCTGCCTTAGAGAAGACCCCGGGTGCTACCCTGTTGCCTTCCACACGAGGCAGTGACAACCCCGATTTCCTGATGGCTTCTGCCACCTGAGGCCCCAGTGGCCCTCTGCCCAGGCTCTTCCCTGCCTACCCACTCTGCTGCAGGAAGCAGTCTCCGTATTTATCAGAGTCCTGTCTCCAGGTGTCCTCTCCCTTCATGTCCGTGTCACTTTGGGACACTTCAGTGTCCCGTGGATGACCCTCCACCTGGACCACCCTGCTCCCCGGTTCCCCAAATCTCCCAGTTCTGCAGGGACTTTCACCTCTACCTCACCTCAGCCAGCTGCACCGGATTGTAAAAGTCTACCCTTCCGCTCTCAGACCACAACCACACATGGGTCCCGCTCTCACTTCCTCTGCCTCTCCCCTGCGCTGTGGTTGCACCCAAACCCCAGCCCTGCCCCTTCACCCTTCCGCGGTTTTTCTGCTCCTTTCAGCTCCTCCCTCTGTCGCCCTGATCGGGCTGAACTGCCTCGTTGGAATCACAGCTCTTCCACAGACAGGCTTTGAACTTGGACGGCTTACTTGAGCTCTCTGAGCCTCACACTCTCATTCATATTAAAGTGGGGATAACAGTAATGCCCGCGAGGGTAACTGAATTGATACGGATAGCACTTAGAACAGTCCCTGGCACGCTGTGAATGATGCTTGCTCTGATATATTATTATTATTGCTTAAGCTGGAGCCTGTGTGGATGACCTCACCAGCCACCTCAACGCCCTCATCAGCAAAACCCACCCTTGCACAAATCCCACAATCTTCCTTCACTAGGCTTAGAACCAGGCCTCTGCACCCCAGCAAGAAACGAAATAGAAGCCACAAAAATTCCACGATCCTGTAGGTTGGTGCCACTAGACATTCCTGCCCTTCAGCCTCCACTGGGCTCCAGCCTCGCTTGAAAATCCTTGACCTGTCCTTAGCCCAACCCCTCTTCTCTATCTGCAGTGACCATTCCACATTCTTTACCACATTCCCCGTGCACATGCTGTGAAGTTCAAAAGGTACAAATGGTGCACATTGGATTGTGGTAAGCTGATAAACGTGGCCACGATATTTTGTAACTGTTCCCCCTGGCGTGTGATGATCCCTCATCTCCCACGCTCTGATTCTCCTAACCCTGCACATGCCCTGCTCTGTTCCCATCTCCTAAAACCCTTCCCCTGGTCCCTCTAGAGCTCAGTGCTCCCCATCAGCAAGCTCCCTCTGGACATAGCCCCTGTGAAGGGTCCCTCTGCCCTGCCACCTCTCCCTGAGGACACTGCTCTCTCTCCTTCAGCTCATGTGTCACCAGGCCAAAGGGTGGGCAGGTGTCTTCCTTGCTCTTCTGTGCTGCTTTCATACCCTAAAGTCCCTCAGCTTTGAATCTCCTCTCGACAGACTATACCACCTGCTATGCCTCCCTTTTCTACTCATCTACACTCCCTCGGTTATTTCCTCTCATTTCTTGAAGGCTTTGGCTCCTGCCTCACGGTCATCCCCTCTGATCCTAATTCTGTCCTAATGCTTAGAGATTTCAGTGTCCACATAGAGAGTTCCATGATCTCTTCTCCTCCAAGGACCTGGCCCGACCCTATCTGAATTACCCACTCCGTGGTCATTTTCTGGTCTTCGTCATTACCGGTGACTGCTACCCCTCTGCATTAGTGTCCCAGGGCTGCTGTAACAAAGTACCACCGACTGGGTGGCTTGAACAGCAGAAGTGTATTGCCTCACAGTTCTGGAGGCTGGAAGTCTGAGATCAAGGTGCCCTCAGGCTTGGTTTCTTCTTCTTCTTCTTTTTTTTTTTTTTTTTTTAAAGCTTAAACTTTTTTTCTTATGTTTATTTATTTTTGACAGATAGAGAGACAGAGCATGAGCGGGGGAGGGGCAGAGAGAGAGGGAGACACAGAATCTGAAACAGGCTCCAGGCTCTGAGCTGTCAGCACGGAGCCCGACGCGGGGCTCGAACTCACAGACCGCGAGATCATGACCTGAGCTGGAGTCGGACGCTCAACCGACTGAGCCACCCAGGCACCCCTTCGTTTCTCCTTGAGGACTGTGAGGGAGCATCTGTTCCCTTCAGACCCCTCTCCTAACTTCTGGTGGTTTGCTGCCCGTCGCTGGCCTTCCTTGGCCTGTGGGTGCACCAGCATGACCTCTGCCTGCATCTTCACATGGCCTCTCCCCGTGTGCTACCTGTCCTTGTGTCTGACTTTCCACTTTTTATAAGGACACCAGTCATATTGGATTATGGGTCACCCAAATGACTTCAATTTAACTTGATTATCTCTGTAAAGTCTCTATCTCCAAGTAAGGTCACATTCTGAGGTACCAGGGGTTAGGACGTCAACATTTTTTGAGGGGGTCACAATTCAACCCATAACACCTCCTATCGTCTCAATCTCATGCTTTCCACCCTCTGATCATCACCTCATTTCTTCCCAACTCATTCCTCTAGTGCCCTATCTCCAAAATTCCCGTGGTCTCGGCAAGACCAGCAATCTACTGATCACATCTCCACCATGCCTCTCTCCTTTATCATTCCCTCTTCCCTCTTTCACCCATGTAAAGCCCACAACCAACTAGTAGAATCACTCCCTTGCATACACCTTCAGTCCCCTGGCCTCTCTCTTTCCTATTTTGTATTCATTTGGTGAATTGGCCGCCCTGGCTGATCCTGCCTATTCTGCACTTGATCTTAGCCAAAAGGACGAGAAACGATAATCCTGCCTATTCTGTACCTAACATGATAGGAGAAAGACCCCCACATGTTTGTGTTAATAAGTCTCACTTTACATTCCTAGTCACCTCAAGTGGACCCTTCATGCTGCTCGATACCCCTACTGTGTTCCCTAGAGTATTCACTCTTGACCTTCCACGTGGCTACTCATACTATATCTTCTCTTCTCAAATCTCCAGCACTTCTTTTCCCATCCTTCCTCTTAACTGATGACCTTGATTATTTTCTTGAGAAAATAAAAGCCATTAGAAGACTTCTTTTTTTTTTTTTACATTTTTAAATGTTTATTTAATTTTGAGAGAGAGAAAAAGAGACAGCATGAGTGGAGGAGGGGCAGAGAGAGAGAGAGGGAGACACAGAATCAGGAGCAGTCTCCAGGCTCTGAGCTGTCAACACAGAGCCCGAGGCAGGGCTCAAACTCTTGAACAGCGAGACTGTAACCTGAGCTGAAGTTGAACTCTTAGCTAACGGAGCCACCCAAGCACCCCAGAAGAGTACTTCTATAAAATAGACCCTCATACACCCAACTGCTTCTGTGCCTTCCTCCCTCCTGTACCTGTGGATGCTGCTTAGGGCCACTCATGCTCTAGAGCCCAACAATTCCCTTTTCTCTCTTGCGGGATCATCAAATTTTCTCTGTTTTATCTTTCCCATAAGTATAAGAAAATGCTTTAATTTCTTCTATCTTTAAGAATTCCTCTCTTAAAGGTGCCTGGCTGGCTCAGTCAGAAGAACATGGGACATGAGTTCAAGCCCCACATTGGATGTAGCAATTACTTAAAATAAATAACCCCACTAAAAAGAAAGAAAGGGGGGCACCTGGGTGGCTTAGTCGGTAGCGTCCGACTTCGACCCAGGTCATGATCTCACGGTCCGTGGGTTCAAGCCCCGCATCAGGCTCTGTGCTTACAGCTCAGAGCCTGGAGCCTGTTTCAGATTCTGTGTCTCCCTCTGTCTGCCCCTCCCCCACTCGCACTCTGTCTCCCCCTGTCTCAAAAATAAACATTAAAAAAAAATTAAAAAAAAAAAGAAAGAAAAGAAAAGAAAAAAAGAAATCCTTTCTTAGGGCTTAGGAGCTGCAACTCCCCAGTAGCAATGAGCATACCCAGCCTCCAGGTCTTGGTTTGTTTGTTTGTTTGTTTGTTTGTTTGAAGTTTATTTATTTTGGGGGGAAAGAGGGAGAGGGAGAGAGAGAATCCCAATCAGACTCTATGCTGACAGTGCAGAGCCCAATGTGGGGCTTGAACTCACAAACCATGAGGTCATGCCCTGAGCTGAAATAAGAATCGGACGCTTAACAAATTGAGCCACCCAGGTGCCCCTCCAGATCTTGGTTTCTAAATATCATTCCCCACCAAAAGAAACCAGGGTCCTTTGGAAAAATGGCTGGTTCCAAGGCTGGGTTGGGGAAAGTCCAAGATGAATCTCGACCACATTGTGCCAGAAAGTACATCCTCAAAGAATGACGGGCGTTTGTCAAAGAGAAGGAAGCCAGCCTAAAGGGGCTCCTACTGGCCAAATCATGGACATTTTGAGCACCAGAGTAAATGATGACAGTAATGGCTTACAAACCATTGAATAAAATAGGAAGTCATGAGTCCATACAGATATAAACAAATGAATAAAGAGACAGTTTGACGAAAATGAACGATTTACACAGTTTCAAAGTACCTCCCTGCTAGATTCTTATTAAGTATATAGGGAAAAATTGTAAATGTACAGTGAAGAAGTTGGGCAAATACCAACTTAAGTAATGACTGTGAACATCCTTAGTAATGAGGTAAATGAAAATAATGGCCTGTAAAGTTAAAAAAAAAAAAGCCAGGTCCCAAGGTTAAGGACAGACTGAAGTTTGTTCCAGTTTGAAGGACACTAAAGAAATATGACTGGGGTGCCTCGGTGACTCAGTTAACATCAGACTCTTGATTTCAGCTCAGGTCATGATCTCACAGTTTGTGAGATAGAGGCCTGTGTCCAGCTCTATGCTGACAGTGCAGAGCCTGCTTGGGATTCTCTCTTCTCTCTCTGCTTGTTCCCCACTCATTCTCTCTCTCTCTCTCATTCAAAATAAACATTAAAAAAAAAAAAGAATATGATTAAAAGCCATATGTGACTGTTGAACTGGGTATAAAAGACATTATTGGGACAACTGGTGAAACTCGGATGTGGTCTGGGGATTAGATTATCATATCTTAATTCCTGATTTTGATGATGGTACGAGGGTATATAAGAGAATGCCCTTGTTTGTAGGAAATCTATAGTCAAGTATTGGGTGATGAAGCATCAAATTGGTAACTTTCAAATAGTTTGGGAGAAGAGAGTTTTTTGTACTGTACTGGAAACATTTGCGTAAGTTTGAAATAGTTTCAAAAATAAGACTTAAAAAATTGCACTCTTGACTCCACTCTCCTCTCCCGTTCTCTTCACTACTTCTTACAAGAGTTGTCTATACTCCAATCCTTCCTTTCCTGTTTTTTCTTGAACTGCTCCAAGCAGCTTTCATTTCCACTAATGCTCTTGCTAAGGTCACCAGTGACTTCCATATTGCTAAATTGAAAAAAACAATTTTCTTTTTCTTTTTTTTTAAGTTTATTTATTTTGCGACAGTGTGCAGGATGGGGAGAGAGAGAGAGAGAGAGAGAGAGAGAGAGAGAGAATCCCAGGCAGGCTCTGCACCATCAGCGTGGAGCCCAATGCGGGGCTCCAACTCACAAACCATGAGATCATGACCTGAGTCAGAACCAAGAGTTGGACGCTTAACTGACTGAGCCACCAGGCACCCTGAAAAAACAATTTTCAATCCTCATCTTGGTGTGTCAGCAGAATTTGACACTGATTAATCTTTCTTGAAACATTTTCTTTTCTTTTTTTTTTTTTTAAATTTTCTTTAATGTTTATTTCTGAGAGAAAGAGACAGAGCATGAGGGGGAAGGAGCAGAGAGAAAGGGAGACAGAATCTGAAGCAGGATCCAGGCTCTGAGCTATCAGCACATAGCCCGATGTGGGCTCGAACTCATGAACCATGAGATCATGACCTGAGCTGAAGTCGGACACTTAACTAACTGAGCCACCCACGTGCCCCTTGAAACATTTGCTTCACTGGTATTCCAGAACCCCACATTTTCTTGGTACTACTGTCTTTACTGCCTCTTGTGTGATCTCTCCTCATTCCCATTGACCTCTAAAGAAATGAAATATCCCAGGATTTAGGACTCAGACCTTTCCTCTTCTTACTCCCTCGTTGATCTCATCCAGTCCCCTGGCTTTAAATAACATCCATATGTTTATGACTTATTAATTTATATCTCTAGCCCAGGCTTCTTTTCTAAACTCTGGACTTGTATACCCAATTGCTTACTCCACATTTTCCATTGGATGTTGTCCAATAGACATCTCAAATTTAACATGGCCAACACTTAACTCCTGATCTTCCCTCCCTGAAGTCTGCTCTATTTATCCTCCCCCTTATCAGTTAGTGACAATTTCTTCCTACCAATTGCTCCAAAAACCTTGGAGTTACCCTTGGCTCTTCTCCTTTCTTCACGTCAATTACATTAGCAGGTTTTATTATCTATAGTGCCGCCACCCTGGAACAGGTCACCACCATCTATCATTGGAGTTACCCAAGAGGCCCCTTACTGGTCTGCTTCCATACTTGCCCTCTATAGTTTATTCTTTATCACCCTCTAATGGCTCCCCATTTCACCCTGAGTAGAAGTCAAAGTCCCTAACATTGGGCTACAAGACTGTCTACATGATCGCTTACTCTGACCAGATTGGCTAAGAATAAAAAGTGTGCTAATACTGAATCATGTAGAAGATAGTCCCACTTATACATTGTTAGAGAAATGCAATTTGTTAATATCTATGAAAAATTTAAATTAAGCCTATGCTATGACCTAGCAATTCCGTTTGTGAGAATTTATCTTATGAAAACACACAAATGGCCAAAGACACAGATGCAATATTCACTGCAGCACTGCTTGTCATGGGAACACAAATTAACAAGGCACTTCCATACAATGGAAGGCCATGTATGGTAATGGAGATTCATGGGCTTTGGAAAGATCTCCAAGGCATATTACTAAATGCTAAAAGAAGCAGATCAGTCACAATACAATAATCTCATTGTCTAATAAAAGGTCAGCATAAACACACTCTATATATGAAAGTGTGTGCACACATCTAAAATATGATTTGCGGAGTGCCTGGGTGGTTCAGTTGGTTAAGTGTCCAACTTCAGTTCAGGTCATGATTTCACGGTTTGTGAGTTCAAGCCCCACAAGGGGCTCTGCGTACTGACAGTATGGAGCCTGCTTGGGATTCTCTCTCTCTCCCCCTCTCTCTCTGCCCCTCCCCAGCTTGTACTTGTGCTCTCTCTCTCTCAAAATAAATAAATAAACATTTTTAAAAAACACACAAAAATTATTTTAAAAGATTACCAATCAACCTGGGTTCTGTCTGGGGAGTGAGGTTGGGATTGGAGTATGAAAGAGACGTTTCTTCCTTGTATATAACATTCTATTCAACTTCAATTCCTTTAAAAAAAAAAAAGAAAAAAGTGTGAACATGCACTTTTATAATTTGTATGTCTTTAATAATTATAAAAAAAGATTTAAACAATTTTTTTTAATGTTTATTTATTTTTGAGAGAGAGACAGCGTGAGCAGGGGAGGGGCAGAGAGAGAGGGAGACACAGAATCTGAAGCAGGCTCCAGGCTCTGAGCTGTTAGCACAGAACCGAATGCAGGGCTTGAACTCATTAACCGTGAGATCATGACCTGAGCCAAAGTCAAACACTCTCTATAGTTTATTCTTTATCACTCTCTGAGTGATAAATCCAGGTGCCCCTATAAAAAAGATTTTTAAAAGTTCTTCCCCACCCCAAGGTCATAGAAACGCTCACCTATATTTACTTCAAATTCACTTGTCTTAAAAAAAAAAAATTCTATATTTGATTTAACTCACACAGGATTACAGAATGGGTGTGTGTATCTAGAGTTTGCTGCGGAGCGTGACTGTTTCTTTTTTAAAACTTTTTTTTTTATGAAGAAAACAAAACACACCATTTGTAGAAAAGCTAGCAATAGAAACTCTTGGCAACCCAGAGAAAACCTGTTAACATTTTAGGACATTTCCTGTAAAAGGCAGGGTGCCCAGAGAGGTGGAACCTGAAACCTTATCAGTCTTTTGCTGATGCTCTGGTGCTGTTTGGGGGGATAAAAGGGGGCCTGGCAGTTTTGGTTTCCTCTGTTTGGGAAATTCAGCAGAGAGGGTCACACACAATGGTAAGACAAACATTCACCCATTGTTCACGGAGAAAATAGTGAGGTCACCTTAATCCTGCAAGCAGATGTTGCAAACCGAGATATGAAGTGTTCCCCCATAGTGAAGATTGAGTCGTCTTTTAGCCAAACCCTTTTCTTGAAGTACAAGGAGAAACTGATTCCCCAGGACTGTCTTTAACTCACTTGCATGTCCCCTTCCACAGAATTACTTGAGATGGACTATTTTGGTCTCTATGGAGGGCACACATAGTTATGTGGGCTATGAGATGGCTCATAGGGGCCTAGCACTCCTTAGCAGCACCCTGGAGGTGGGGGGGGCGGGGAGGGACTTAGAAATGAGAGCTGCTCACCTTGGAACAGTCAGTAGGGCTGGGCTGGTTCCAAAGAACCAGGTGTGGCTGATGTTGCTTGGCCCACGCTGCCCCAGGGGCCACGGTGACACCTTGCATTTGCAAACACTGTGGAACAGAGCCTGGCTGCCCACTGACCAGACCCTGGTGACAGAAACATGGATGGACCCTTTGGTATCAGCTTGCGAGAGGTGGAGCCCAGAGTCAAACCCACCGCGCCAAACTCTTTCCCGGAAAGGAAATAGGATAAATATCCCGCAGGCAAACAATTCTGTTCTAACAAGGAAATGAGGTCATACATCAGGTTCAAACAGAGAAAGGGGCTTGAAAACCCCAGAAATAAAAAGTTAGAAGGATGTAGAACTTTTATAAGCCCTCCTGGCAAGAGGCAGATTAGCAGCATGGCAATATCATACTTAAGCCCATAGAAGTAGAAGGGACAGTGGGATAGGACTTGTAAGTAGAAGGTGGAAGTAAGAAAACCCAAGATCTCTGATTGACCCTTCTAGAAATCTTGTTAACTTCTTCGACAACATCAACCAAGGGAAACAAGAGGGAGAGAGGCCAGACTGAGGGAGGCGTAGGAAGACTAGAGAGCTCAGGGCGGAGGTGGTCTGACCCAACCTCCTAATCTTCCATAGGGAAGGAAAACCAAAGCCCAGAGAAAGGATGGAACTTTCCCACAAAACCAGACTCCATGGCTAAGACTCTTGACTTCCAGTCTAGTGCTCTCAAGCCCTGTCCATTAGGACTGATCCATCGGCCAAAAAGGGAGGAGGGGATTAAAGTCCTGCCAGAAGAAAGGAGAGCTTCATACTCAGAAGCGAACCACTCCCATCAGGCTCCATCACTTCTCAGCCTTGGAAAAGCCATTGAACATCTCAGAGCCTTGGCATCTTCATCTCTGAAATGAGGCTTGGTGGGGGGAGGTGGTTAGGGACCAGGAGGCTGGTGGCATGGTAGGTGTTTATTTTAATGGAGGGAGTTCTACCACTCTCTGGAGCATTCAGGGGCTGGAGACACTGGTGGAAGGAGCTAGTATAAAAGGGAGGCCCTGACATCCTCCCCACCCTAAACTTCCTTGGGCTGGCCAGAGCACAGGAAGGAACCAGTGGTTTAACCAACTTGTGAATGGGCCCAGCTCTACTCCCTGCCAGACACCCCTGTGACCTTGGCTCTGCAAGCCTGTGGTGCAGACCATGTGTTCACCACAGGGCCCCCACCCCCAAGATGAACTGTTCAGAATCCCAGTCACAAGGCCCGGGGTGCTGACGGTGTGTGCTGCCAGGTGGTCTTCAGACTGTATTTCGTGGGGAGAGGGGAAGTGTAAGCTAGGTCAGGTGGGCACTCTAGACAAGTCACCCCACGTCTTACAAGCTAGGCAAGAAGGAGGCCTTCCTGGGCCCAACTTGGCTGGCCAATGTGATGGTCTGGCTGCCACCTGCCTCACCCTCAGGTAACGCCCAGCTCCACGTCCAACAGGAAATCTAAAGGCTAGGGGGCCACAGCCGCCCCATGGCCTTTTCATGCCATGTGGAGAGTACAAAATAACTCCCAGAAGCCTAGGCCCTTCCACACAGCCTCATTCCCGGCCTTCCCTTCCCATATGGAGAATTTCAGAGTGAGGGGAACCTGAGGTGGAAATCTGAGGTAGAAATAGGGGCAAGAAGATTGGCGGGGGTTAAAGCCCAACGTCTGAGGAGAGATAAGGTGGCAACAGTTGGAGAACCAGCTGTGCTTCACTTCCTGGCAACAGGAGGCTATAGACACTTAACCCCGTCGACACTTCGGCCCCTGAAGCTCAGTTTGTACGTCCTATCCCACCCAGTATGTACAGGAGTTTGAGTGCATGCCCACAGCCTCCCTCGCCGCAAGCTGCTCAGCCTTCTGCCCAACCCAAGGAATCCCCCGGACCCCAGGGACCACTCTAGGCCTGTGGGGGGTGGGGGGTGGGCTGCCTCACAGGAGCACCTGAGGGAAAGTCTACGTCCCTGGGGTCCCTCATTCTGCTGCCCATGCAGCCTCCACCCACCTGTCCATCCTCGAGTCCTCCCACAGAAAAAGCAGAGTCCAGGGCAGGGAGGGGCCTCCACATTTTATTAGGAATAGGGCAGAAGCAGAGGCTGGAAGCAGAGCAGCCGAGTTCTTAACGACAGATAAATTAACCGCAGTGCGGGGATGGGGGATGGGGACCGGGCCAGGCGCTTTAATATAAAAAAACAACAAAAAGACAGACAGACGGACCCCAGAGACATGGGGCGGGGGAGGGCAGCACCATCCAGACAGCAGGGAGGACCAGGGCAGACAGAGAGAGAAGGCAACTTGACCCTTCGCCCCCAAACTCCACCAGCACGGGGACTCTGGGCTGGCCCCGCGGGGCTCCAGGGCAGGGAGCAGCCAGGTTGGGCAGAGACGGCACAGCTGGCGGGCAGGAAGCCCAGCACCACAAGATGGCTCAGCCTGAAGGGGGAGCTGGGGGCTGGGACACAGCCACCTTGAACCCCCGGTCCCTCAGAGAAGAGCCTTACTCCAGGTGAGAGAAGGGACCAAGGGTGGGGTCTCTCCCTGAGCTGAGAGCGGTCATCCCCTCCACAGCAGCAGTGGGCAGTGGGGTGTGTCAGGGACCCCCTTCATCTTCTTTTCCATCTGCCTCCTTGGTCCCTGCAGGGAGGGGCCCCACTGGCCCCGAGGGATGGGGCGCCAGGAGAGCTGGTCCAGTCGGTGGTCTCCAACTCCAGAGAGGGACCGTTGTGCGGTGCAGCCCCTCAGCCCTGACTCCCACAGGAGGAGAGCGAGTCGTAGAGGGAGTCACTGAGAGACTCTGATGTCTCCAGACCTGGGGGGCCCCCACTGGCCACTCTCCCTTCCTCGCCCATGTCCGATGTGCTGGGCGTGCGGCTACCTCCAAACGTCGGGCCCTGGGGTGCAGGGGCTGGACGGCTGGGCTCCAGGTTCTGCTTCCGGTCCATGGGCAGGGCCTGGGAAAGGAAGGGAAGCTCAGGAGGAAGTCCCTCCGCCTCCTGGTCCAGTCCAAGGGGTGCTGGGCTCTGCCCACTGATGGGGTGCTGCAGGTGGGGCTCACCGTGGTGGGGCACATTTCAGAGGAAGCGGGCTAGAGGCACCACTGAGCGTGGTCTGCCAAGGTTCTGGGGAGGGAAATAAACCCTTTCTCCAAGAAGGGTGTGAGAAGGGGCAGGTGGGTGGGCTGCCCAGAGGGGCATCCAATGTGGCTGACCCTTCATCCGCTTCCAAGACAGGGCTGTACCTCATTGCAGGGGCTGGTCTCCCCACATCATCCCTCCTGCCCTCCAGGCCCGTCCCCCTTTTCCTTTTGGCCATGCTTACCATGGGGGTCCTGGGCAGCCCCTCCAATTGTCGGGATGGGCACAGGAAAGGGTCAGTGGAGCTGCCGGCTGCCCTCGCATTGGGGAAGGTCCAGTTCTTAGCCAGCTGGACAGGAGGGGGAGGGCCTGGGTCCTCACACGGATCTGCATGGGAACAAAGGGAAGGTGGATGGTGGCACGTAAAGCTCCAGGGATGGCCCACCCTTCTACCCAGACACTCACCGTCAGGACAGGCCTGATGGCCCCGGTGGCCCGGAGCAGCAGTGAGCAGAGCGGGGAAGGCTGGCATGCTAGGGTGCCGCCCGCTCACCAGCAGTTCCTCTATGCCCGGCACCTCACGCTCCAGCGTGTGGGCGCGGCGGGGGACTTTGGTAAGGGGCGGGGGCCGAGCTGGGGGGACTCCGGGTGGGGGATCCAGCCGTGGTGGCTTTGTCTTGGGAAGATTCTTGCTGGGGGTCCCATTGCTGCCATGGTCTGGGGGTGGAAAGGTCCCAATGCCACTGTCCAGGGTTCGAGTCAAGGAGCCACAGGCTGGGGAGGGGAGGGTAAGTCAAGGACGTGAGGCTGTGGGCTCAGCCCCTCTGCCTTCTTCTGGCATCCTGCCCCAGCCCAGGTTCCCCACCTGGGCAGGGCCCCTCCTGGCCCAACAGGCTGTCATCCCTGCCAGCCCTCCCCCCACCTCCCCTGTGCTTGGAGAAACACGTGTGGACGGCAGGCCAGGTACCCCAAGGGCAGGGAGGCGTTTAGTTCTGCGCAGCCCCGGTGCCTATCTGGTGCTTGGCACCACGACGGCACTCCGGGCCTGGCACCTGCTACAGTGACAGGACAGGAGTAAAGTGGGCAGGGGGTGAGGAAGAGGTCCCATCCTTGGCCCCTGACCCTGCTGACCTGTGAAGTGTGAGGTGGGCACTGGCTCAGCCAGGCTGTCCTCGGAGGGCATCTCTTCCCGCCTTCCCGGCTCGCTGCTCGGCTGTGTGCGGTACAGGAGACCTCAGAACCCAGTCCTCCCACCCTCACCCACAGCCCTCCCCAAGTTCTGCCGTTGGGACCCCTAAACTGTGGGTCCTAGTGTCTGCAGTCCACCAGCATGCAGCGACCATGAGTACATCACATCCAGCAGCTTCCAGGCCCCAGGGACGGGGAACCCTCTAGGCCCAATACCTAGCCCCTCTCCCAAGAACCTACCTTTCCAGGAGGTTTTCCGCAGCCCTGAAGAGGCCCCACCAGGCCATTTCGGGGCCCACAGGCTGGCCAGGGGTTCTTGGGGTCAGAGGACACTGGCTGGAAATCGCCATACTCTGGTTTGGGCTCCCGCCAGTTCTTGGGGGGCAGCTCCTTGCCATCCACCCTACAGGCAGCAGTGCAGACGGAGATAAAGGGAAGCTTGGGTCTACCCAGACATGCTGACCTCACTCCCTCCAATGGTGCTGGGCCTAGTGGAATACCCACTGACCCCTGCCCCTGGGATTGGGGACATATCCCTGGTGGTTGCCTCCATCAACTCCTCCTGATGCTGGGCACAGGCGGAGACCCTGGGGAAAACCCCAGAGAAACAGCAGGGGCAGGGGACACGAGACGACTTCCCCAAAGTTACACAAGGCCGAGCCTAGAGACCTCTGGACACTGCTAATAGATGGCAGACTGGTCACTTCCTGGTCCACACAGGACACATCTTGCCAGCCCCAGCTGAACTTGAGCACACTTGCTGTCCAAACTGCACCCCACCTGGCACCCAACCCCTATGGACATTCTGCCTCATCTGGCCCAGATGGAGCAATCCCAAGATGGGGTGGCCCCTTCTCTGAACCACAGCTCCTGCTGCTGACTCTGTGGCAGGTGCCAATGGGCAAGATGGGACGGGGACACTCCTTGTTCTATAGGATAGAAAATCCCAGAGTAAGACCTTTATCAGCCCACGGTTAGGAACTAGCAGCCCCTTTAACTACCACACGCAGGCAGCATTGGAGACAAATCTAGGGAAATGTGGACTGTGAACCCCTCTTAAACGGGCCCAGCGTGTCCCACATCAGACAGCCAGAGAGAAGGGGAGTGGGGGCACAAACCCCAGGCTTCTGATTCAAGACCCCATCTTTCCTCTGGGCCAGACCATGAACTCCCAGACACTTCGGCGGCATTTTACTTGACCTCCTACCCTTTTTGCTCTCAGGAAAAGCAGTCACAACCCCAGGTGTGCCCATGGAAAAGCGCCCCCAGCCACTGAGCACCTGCTGACTGGTCCCAGGCCCTCACCTGTTGAGCAGCTGCTGCATGAAGGTGTCTGCGCCCTGGTACATGCCAGCCAGCTGGCCCTGCACCTGCCCCAGCCCCGTACTTGGTCCTGGCGCTGGCCCTCCGGCCCGGGGCCGGGCCCTGCTGCTCAGGTAGGCCTTCTCCTCCTCCAGTGCCCGGCGTAGGTCTTCCGCCTTAGCCATCAACTTGGAGATGTTGAGACTCTCCGCCTCCAGCTTCCGGGCTTCCATCTTGACTTCCTTCCGGAGTGGGGAGCCCCCACTGGCCCCCTCCTTGCTCTTGGCGGTCTCTGTGCGGCGGTTCAGCGCTGGCAGCTTGCTCTTCTTAAGGCCAAACCAGCTGGCGATGCTGCTGGTGTTGCGGTGCTTGGCCTCAGCACCTGGCGCCCGCTCCTGGCCCTGGAGCCGCAGCACATTCTCCTCGATGCCCTTCATTACCTTCTCCTCGATGGCGGAGTGTGGGGCCCGCCCCTCAGGGCCTTGGCTTGGGTCAGCAGGGCTGGGCGCGGGGGACGTAGGCTGGGCGGTAGTGCTGCCACACTCTGCCCAAGGTGGGCCCTTGCTCTTGTCAGGCTTGGGGGGCTCCTTGGTAGTTGGTGGGGCCAGAGGTCGGGGTACCACCTTGGTGGGTGACTTGGAAGGCAGCTTTGTAGGGCTGCCATGGGGGCTCTTATTGGGCTTGCCAAGGCTGGGGGCTGAGGCTGGCACTTTGGCAGGGGCACGGGGTACCTGGGGGCACAGGGCCCCTGCCAGCCGGCTCTTGGCCAACTCCACTTTGGTGAGGCAGCTCCTTGGTGAGACAGGCTCCAGGTCCACCCGGGCCCCCATGGAGTGGGAGGAGTAGACTCGGGCCCCGGGGTCCCCCAGGAGCCCAGGTTCTTGCTGCTTCAGGCTGTTTGTGCCTAAGGCCAGTGCCCCCCGCAAGGCCCCCTTGGCGTCTGGCCCCTCGGGAGGCCTGGGGGCGGGGGGTGCCATGTCTCCAGCGCTCTCCCCTGACCTCCCTGCTCCCCGGGACTTCTCAGTGCCAGGCCTGGCTGGCACCCCGTTTTTCTCTGGCCCCTCAGGGCCAGTCTTCAGTTTCCCTAGGGCTGCCAGTCTGTCCCGCAGAGGTGTGTAGCCAGGATCCCCAGGTCGCCGCCCTGCCCCCTGGCTGGGCTTCTTGGATGAGCTGCCTGGGGTCCTGCGGCCAGGATGGGGAGACTCTGAGCCTGCTTTGTCCAAACTCTTCTCCTGGGCACTCCCATAGGAGCAGGATTCTGGGAGGCAAGGGCTGGGAGGAGCTCCAGGACTTCTGAGGACCTCAGGGGCCCGTGGCACCTCTAGAGTTAATTGTGGGTAGGTGGGTACCTGCAGTGGGGAAGGAGGTGGCTCTGGGGAAGGTCCCCTAAAGGTGCTCCGGGAAAGGTCTAGGATGTTCTCATAGCAGGGAGATACCACAGGTCCCGGGGACAGCGTGGTGGACAAGGCTGGCTGGGGAGGTCTCAACTGTGCAGAGTCCAGGGCCGCGGAGCAGGGTGAAGGACTGGTAGGCAGGGCCTGTGCCCCCTCCGGGGACAGCTCTCCTCCACCCAGACCCCTGCGGGCCAGCAATGGGGAGGGGCTGCCGTCTGAGCCGCTGTTTCGACAGGGAATTCGGGAGTTCCGGGGAAGCTGGGGGCTGAGCTGGGGGCCTCCGGGGCTGGGCACCTTCTCCGAGGCTGGAGGCAACTTTAGAAACTTGAGACCTCTGGCTGGAGAGGGCAGAAGGGGTCCCTGGGCTTCCCCAGGAGAAGGGGGGCCAATTTGGAGCTTGCTTTTCACCTGAGATGAGGAGTAGGGGTGGCCAGGCCGAGAGCCCAGGGGGGCATCACCTGCACCCATGAACATGCTGAGGAAGGGGAGGGGCCCCTGGCCCTCTGAGGTAGCACCAAAGCCTGGCCTGTGGGCCTCTGGGGTACCCCCACCCCAAGCTGACTTGGGGAGGCCTTTGGACTTGGACAGCTGTGGGGGCCCCTGGTCTGGGGAAGATGGCTGCCCAGGACCTGGTTGGTCCCCACTGAGTGGGCCTGCAGCCCCGGCCAAGAAGGCCTGTAGGTAAGACTCTGTGTCCTCAAGGAGCTGGCCCAAGTTCAGCTGTTTGCGGGCTAGGGCTCCAAGCAGGGTGTCAGGGCTGGGTGCCTCGTTGGGGTCACCTGCCTCATCAGAGGAGGAAGAGGAACTGCTGCCTGGGGCACAGGGAGGCCCAGAGCCAGTGCCTTGGGCCTGGGAGGAGACTCTACTAGGACCCCAGGGCCGCCCAGCACCCTCTTCCTCCCCTGGGCCCCCCAAGAGGCGCTCCCAGTGTAGCAGGCCTCCCAGGCTACCAGGGCCTAGTAGCAAGTAGGGGGCCCAGGATGAGGGTTCAGGCTGGGGTGGGCCACACAGCTCGCCGTTGATGGGCTCTGGGGAGCCAGGACCCTCGCTTGGAGGCCGCCAGGGAGTGGCAGGTGAGCAAAGAAGCAAGGGGTCCGTCTCTTCCAGGGCTCTCAGCACCTCCAGGATCTGGGCTTTCTTTCGAAGGAAAGGGGACAGGGCATCCAGCGCTGGGGGCGGGGCGGCTGGGGGTCCTGGGCCTCCTGGCCGCAGCTGCTGCTCCCAACACACCTTCGGGGAGAAATGGCATGATGAGGAGGCCATGTGCAGGCCCAGGACCTGAGCTGGGAGTAACTGACTATGTCAGGGACAGAGCCGGACTGGTTTTGTCTGAGTCGCAAAAGGAATTACTAGCTTCTCGGATGGGACAGCTCGGCTTCCTCCAGAGTCACTGAGCCCCGGTTACCCCAACTCTTCTTCCTGGTGTCCTTGGGGTTGGGTGGGTACCCCACCTCCCTTCCTGGTGATCCCAGCACCCCCCTCCTCCACCACTTCCCACCGCTGTTGGGGTCAGCAGGGCTGACACCCCTACAACCCTGATTATCTAGGTTTGCCCCAGGGGAGGGAGGCCTGTTTTGCAGGCTCCAGAAAGAACACAGAAACTATAGAAGGGGATGTGTTGGGGCCGAGTCCTCAGTCAGTAACTGCAGGCAAGCCCAGGCCTTCTCAGGTCAGACAGCTGACCTGATCCCTGTGGAGAAGGCAACTGGGATAACTCTACTGCAAGCCCTTCCCTGTTTCTGCCCGGCTCCTTCTTGGACCTTGTCCACCTGGTGTCATGGTTAACTAGATAAGGCTCTGGCGCCAGACTGTGTAGGTTCAGGTCCCAGGTCTGCTGCTTCACTAGTCATATGAACTTCAGCAAGTTTCTTAACTTCTAAGCTTCACTGCATCACCTATGAAAGGGGATGGTCCCTATGATTAACCTTATAAAATAAATGAGACCAGGGATGCAAAAGAATAAGTCCATAATAGTTGGGGACTTGAATAAATAAGTATGTATACAATTATAAATGTATGCCAAGGGGCACCTAGGTGACTCAGCTGGTTCAGCATCTGACTTCAGCTCAGGTTATGACCTTGTGGTTCACAAGTTCGAGCCCTGCGTCAGGTTCTGTGCTGACAGCTCAGAGCCTGGAACCTGCTTCAGATTCTGTGTCTCCCTCGCTCTCTGCCCCTCCCCCACTCACGTTCTGTTTCTATCTCAAAAATGAATAAACATTAAAAAAATTATAAACGTATGCCAAAAATTATTAAAAAAAAAAAAGATAAATGACATCCAGGTGTTCAGCACAGTGCCTGGCATAGGGTAAAAGCTCGGGAAATGTTAACTACAAGTCTTACTAACACCTAACTAACTTTGTTTGCAAGGCTAGCAACTGGCAGTGGGATTTTGTTCTTAGTATAAGGCTGACTGCCGAGGGCTCATATCTGTGCCCCAGGAAGCAGCCCTTCCCCTGGAACTCCTTAGGAAACAGCAATGGAATACCCACTGAAGAGTCTGCAGCCAGCGAAGCCCTCGACCACTGTGCCCGGATCTCCTACCTCTCTCTGTCCAGTACAGTGCCCCAGAGGCAGCGAGGTGGTCGGTCCCTCGACAGAGCTCAAGGAGGGAGAGGCTGGTGGCTCTGATGGAGGCTGGAGTGGGGTAAGTGGGATCTGCAGGGAGAGGCAGAGTTAGCATAGGGCCTTGTCTGTCCCAGGTCCTTGCCCCCTCACGAACTTAGGACTTCCCATCCAGGGTAGGAGAACATTCTTCCAAGTCTGCTCCTTCAGGGATGTCTCTTGACCTACAGTGTGGCTTTCACCACTGTCCCTATCACTTGGTCAGAGGAGCCTTGGGAGACGATGCACAGATAGAATGAAGAAGTGTGAGGCCCGGTGGCAGGGAGACGGGACTACTCGGGTTGTGGAGAAACCACAGGCAGTGGCAATGGCAATGGCAGGCCTAACCTCTGTGCCCATGGCGGCCCCAGGACCACTCTGCTTTTCTGCAGGACCTCCTCCCTGATTACAGAGAGGGCCAGCCTCGAAGCCCCTTTCCTGTTCTGACTGCCTGTGACCCTAGCATCACAGGGATGGCTAAGACTAATGGAAAAGCATTTGTCACTGGGTCCTAGAAAAGAGATGGCAGGAGTTATCATCTCTGTCCCCACCGACTGGTCTCTGAGGAAGACAAAGGTACTACTTAATCACAGGTTACTTCTCTCTCAGTCCCTGAAAATGTCATTTCCATCCCCTAGGCATCTCCACTAGACATGAGGCAGCTTAAAACTCCCGCTTCTGTGGCGTCTCTGCTTCCCCTCTGGCCGGCCGGCTCCGGCCCAGATCCTTACTGCTGTGGCCTGGATGCTGCTTAGCATTTGTCTCCCTGACCTGGTTTGGTACCTTTACAAATCTCTGACACACGAGGTAGCCTACAGTATCTTCTTCTTTTTCATCCAAAGCATCTTTGCTCAAAGCCTCCGATTCCTGCCCACTGCCTAAGAAGACGAGTCTGGACTCCTCTGCCGGCATCCTGGGCCTGGCCTGCAGGACCTTCCCCGATGCCACCTCTGGTTCTCACTCGCTGCTCCTTCGTACAGCCTTTGTTCCGGCCCAGCTGAACAGCTGCTGCTGCCTAGGCTTCCCTGTGCTTCCTTCCACAGGGTATCCCTTCTCTCAACCCCAACTGTGCTTTTTTTTAAATCTCCTGTCCAGCAAGGCCTGGGTCCCATGTTACCTCCTTGAGGTCCCTTCTCTGCTGGCCTCTCTCCCCTCTGGGCTCCTGGACAGTACTGTCACACTCTGCTCTGTACTAAGGCTGTCTGTAAGCAGTCCCAGCCTTCAGGGTTTATGTGCTCTGCACAGGCCACACCCCTGTCCAGTTCCATACATGTGTCGGCAAAGGAGCTGCTCACAGCAAGAGCTTAATTAACATCTGCTCAGTGGAGCTTTCATGCTAGCAAAGCACAACTTTAGAGTGACACTGATAATGAAAAAGAGCTGCTGATTATTGACTACCACTATGGGCCAAACGCTATATATTATCTTATTCCATCCTTACGACGACGTGCAGTGTGGGTATCTCGAACCTCATTTATAAGACAAAAACTGGGGTTCGGAAAGTTAAGTAATTTGCCCAGGGTCACATAACTAAGAATTAGCTAAGTCAGGGACCCAATCCAAGTGTTTCTGAGGCCAAGGTTCATGCTCTTTCCATTATGTCATGTTACCGCTGGGGGAGATAGATCTATTGCCCCAAACCCCAAGAGGTCCCAGATTTCATTTAAGGAATCAGTGACTTAAGGATGACCTACACCTCTGTTATCACTGGTCACCGAGAAAGGTGTGGACAGGGTGAGCTTGGCCAGTGTGGTTTGGGTTCTAGGATCCCAGGGTGGACTCTAGAGCAGGGACAGAGGCTCCTAAAAGACCATGGTGATGAAAAGCCTCTGCCAGGGACCAGGCTTCTCAAGGAGCCGTGGGGCATCGTGCTCAGGGTGTGGGGGGGGGGCAAGGTCTGCCCGGTGTGCATCAGACAGATACACACAGAAGGTGCTTCTCTCCTTGTCAAGGTTGGGGGTAGGCTAGAGGTGTGCTGGCTGACCTCTCACCTGATGCTCACCTCGGGTCCCTGGAGCTGCTCCTGATCTTCCCAGTCCCACGTCTCACCCCGGCCTTGGGGCTACTGACAGACCGACCCCGAGGGACATCTTAACTGAGTTCAGGATTCACCCCTAGTAGCCTTCTGCTTTTCCTGGGTAAGCCAGGTGCCAGGGCTAGAATCAGGGACTAGCAGTTGAGGACATGCCTGTGTGTCAGCGGGCGAGCACTCACAACTAGGCATGCGCACAGAATGACCCGGCTGAAGTGCCTTTCCTGACCTCTCTGTGACACTAAGCACGGGGCGCCTTACACCCAGCCCCACCCCTGCCCCTGGCCAAGAAGCAGCAAAGCAGTGGCCAAAGGGGCCCCCTGGGAGCTTGAAATCATTGCATTTTCAGCCTCCACCCATCTCCCCACATAGGGCAGGAACAAGCAAGAACCTTGTCTGTCAATAAGAAAGGATGCCATCCAATTGGGCGAGGAGCACCCGGGAGGCTGGGGAAAGCCAAGCATGAAGGGACTCAGGGAGTCTCTCCCCATGTCCCCATCTAAGGCTCAGATCTATCAGGCCAGATGGGCCTCTCCCAGACGGCCACAGCCCCCAGAATGGAGGGGAATGGCTGTGGCCTGCTTCTTCAGGTGCTGGGAGAAAAGAAGGTGATGATGGTAGGGCTGGGAGAGGCAGGAGCTGAGGTAGGAGGAGGGAAGGAGAATTGCTTGTACCCACCTGGGGGAGGGAGCCTGTCGTCAGCTGGAGCTTCTGCTGGAACAGGGCGCTGAGCATCTGGTTCTGCCGTTCCAGGTCAAACACCCTCTTCTTCAGCTTGATGCACTCCTCCCGCAGGTCCTGCCACCGCCCAAGGAGGCCAGGGGAGGGTGGCGGGGAGAGGGCAAGTGGTATGAGCTCAGTCTCCTTCATCAGAGTGGCAGCACTCCTGCTGGGCATGCTCTGCCCCCACGGCCCCCTTCTATGGAGATCTGAGACTGCCTGCCTATGTGTATAGCTGTCACATTGTCTGGGGATGGTAAACTCCCTAAAGTTTACCACCCTTGGTGGGAGGTAAATCCTATTCCCTTTGGCATCCTTCCCATCCCTGGAGCCAACCCCCTGCCTCTTAGAAACCACACATCAAAGAAAGGCCCATATAAGGCAGAGGAAGACCTGGGGGTCAGAGTGGCTCATAAGTCAAGAAGTTCCCACAGTACTTGAGTAAATATTTAGGTGACACCTTGTGCTCACAATATTAACACTGCTGTCAGGGCCATCACAATCTGGAGAAAACAGCTCGGGCCAGGATAAGGGAAAGAGTCAAGCCCAAATCAAAGTTACCATAGCTCAGAGACCTGGCCTTACCTAGCCCTCCTCTGCCTCCAGGTAGAACAGTATGGACCTGTCTGAGGTGGGGAGAGGGGGCTTTGTTGGAGGGTCAATGGGCCATTTCCACCAAGCTCCCTCCTCTAGCCCCTATCTGAGTAGGCTCAGGGGTTCCCAGGAAGGACTTCCCCTGCTGGACCCAGGGTCTCTCCCCAGGGCATCTGGGCTTAGGGGTAAGAATGTCTCCCATGGCTGCTTACCTTTTGGTTTAGCAGCGCCTGTACCACGTGGTTGGCAACCTGGGGACAGAAAGCCCAATGCAGAGCCATCAGCCCATGAACCTCTGCCTGGAGCATTGACAACCCGTGCTCCCCCCGCCTCCCGATATCCCCCAGCATCAGTCCCAATGGAGACACGACAGACCTCATCTAGACAGCGCTCATAGGTCTCCCGCTGGTTTTCATTGGCCTGGGCAAGCGCCGAGTTCTCTGCCTACGGGAGGAAGAGGGCAAAAAAGGGCTATGGGATCATTTGTCTGCCAGGGAAAATTCCTTTTGGAGGAAAGAGAGACATGGAGACTACTAGCTACACCCCTGCCCCAGTTCTTGGCTCTGACTGGATTCTACCATGGGGAGGCCTACAGAGACAGACCATAGGCATCAGGAAGGCAGAGCTAAGATGGCTGGGTTTCTGTAAACCCCAACCTCAGTCAGTAAGGTTGGAGGGGCCAGGGAGATACAGTGGCCAGGAGGACTTAAGCTGGGAGGTGTCAAAAGTAATATTTGGGGCGCCTGGGTGGCTCAGTTGGTTGAGCGTCTGACTCTTGATTTTGGCTCAGGTCATGATCTCATGGTTCACGGAGTTTGAGCCCCACGTTGGGTTTTGCACTTATAGCATGGAGCCTGCTTGGAATTCTCCCTCTCCCTCTCTCTCTGCCTCTCTCCTGCTTGCGTGCTCTTTCTCTCTCTGAAAATAAATGAACTTAAAAAAAAAAAAAAGTAATCCTTATTTCCCTGGGGAGAGGGCAGAGGAGGCTGGAGAGAGGAGGGCAGGTTCTTTTTTTTTTTTTTTTTAATTTTTTTTTCAACGTTTTTATTTATTTTTGGGACAGAGAGAGACAGAGCATGAATGGGGGAGGGGCAGAGAGAGAGGGAGACACAGAATCGGAAACAGGCTCCAGGCTCTGAGCCATCAGCCCAGAGCCCAACGCGGGGCTCGAACTCACGGACCGGGAGATCGTGACCTGGCTGAAGTCGGACGCTTAACCGACTGCGCCACCCAGGCGCCCCATGGAGGGCAGGTTCTTAAGAATATGGCAAAGAGGGGTGCCTGGGGTGGCTCAGTCAGTTGAGCATCTGACTTCAGTTTGTGAGCTGGAGTCCTGCATCAGGCTCGCTGCTGTCAGCAAGAAGCCCATTTCCCATCTTCTGTTCCCCTCTCTCTCTGCCCCTCCTCTGCTCACGCTCTCTGTCTCTCAAAAATAAATAAACGTTAAAAAAAAAAAAGAAAAAAGAATTGGCAAAAAGCCTAGTTTAGGGATCCGTGTCCTTGTCGTTCAACTCCTGAGCCCTAGGTCATCTAAATCCTTCTTCCTGTGGGCTCTGTGACCATGCCTTTCCGAGATCAGCACAGGCATAAAAGTGGGGAAGAAAGGGGTAAAGACGAGAGACGTGTGGGGGTTGGGATAGGCCCACCCCTGTGCATGCCTCCTGTTCCAAGCTGGCCCCAGGTTGGAGAGTTCAGAGCAAAGAAAGGGCTTCTCAGAGGAGCTCTGCTCCAGCCTGGTGAGGCAGGCTAAGAGGAAGGGCCACCACATCCACAAAGCCCACCCAAGCTCCCCAGGGTCCTGGCCAGCACTGCCGCCCCCATGCCGCCCGGTGCCCCACCTCCAGCTCCCGCAGCCGGTGCAGGAGCTCCTGGCAGGTGCCCGTCTCTGTGCCGCCGTCACCACCCTCTCCCGGCCTCGGCTTTCCAGGACTCGTGGCTGGCTGCTCCATGGCCTCTGACATCGGGCCCTGGGAACAAGTGAAGGAAGCCCTGGCGGCTCCTCCAGGGCACAGGGAGGAGGTGAGTGGAGGAGGAGGACAAAGACAAAACTTGTCAGTATTCTTGGAGTTTAGTGTGACCGATGTGCCATGGATACTGTAACAACTCAGGGTCTGACTCAGGCTCTTCTGGTCACGGGACAGACGGACGCACAGACACACTTTTCCCATTTTAAGAACGGGGACCACTGTTTTATAGCCCCTGCAACTGCGCTCAGCTCGGCCTACCACAGGTCACACAGATGTTGGCCAACTGCTAAGAGACCGGGATTCTCGGCTGAGATGGGCCTCGAACTGTATCTTCCTGGGCACGGTGGTGGGAGGTGGCCTGCAAGCCTCACAAGCTCCCTGCTCCCCGCGAGGCCCCACTGCGCATGCCCTTCCCTCTGCAGGGTCTCCTGACCCCTCCCTGCTTTCCATTTGGCCAGCTCCTTTCTACTCATACTTCAGGGCCCCCACTCCAAGGCCGGGCTGGGCACCCTTCCTACACAGTTCTGTAACCGCCTCCCCGAGACTGTCAACCCCGTGATGGCAGGGGCTCTACATTCACTCTACTGCCCAGGCCCCCACTTGTTGGTGTGAAAGCTGGCATGTAAGAGACAGAATGATGACTACACAGATGAGTTTGTCACTGCCTGAACACAATACAGCCAGGGTTCTGTCCCGTGTCGTGTTATGTGCCTCACCCACTCCCAGCTACTGCCATGGTTACTGGCTTTAGCTGATGAGTCTTCATCTGCCCTTTGAGTTTCAATTTCTCTGCTAGAGGAAAGTACTCGTTTCTTTCTTTTGCACCCATATTGTAGAAATTTCCAGTAGATGGGAAACCCTTCCTAAAAGTGTGGGGGCCCCCAGTCCACCACTGACTACTGGCCTCTTTGACCCCCCTGGAGTTCAGCACTTTCAGCCCAAGGAAGAGAGGAAGGAGTCCTCTAACAGCTCACCAACCCCACATCTGATTGGTCTCCGCCCCCCCCACCCCCGTCCTCTGCTGTAGGGCACTGGGGATGCCTCTCCCGCCCCCCATCTTCCTCCTCCAGTCCCCCCAGCAGCATGCACAGGCTCAAAGCCCCTCACCTGTCTCTGCCTCCTCACCCAGGCTGGCACACACTCTAGAAGCCAGAATGGTCACCTTGGCTGTTGAGAAAGAGGGAGACGATGTTAGCCATGCAAGCCACAAGCATTTATTCGGCTCCTGCTGTGTACCAGGCACTGGGCCATAGGGGTGAACAAGCCAGAGAGAGCTCTGCCTTTATGAAGCTTCCATTCCACTGGGAGAGGCACATAATATACAGATAAACCAATGAATGCACATTGGGTCCCAACAAGGCACTGACAGGTGACACCGAAGCAGAGACCTCAGTGGAGTCCAGAGGAAACCCTGGAATGGGAAGAGCATTCCAGACACAGAAAAGAGTCAGCGCGAAGGTCCCCGGCTTTCAGCCAGAAATCACTCAGATGAGAAATAGGAGTGAACAGCAACACATGACGCTTTGGGGCCCTTCCACAACACACATCGTCTTCTTTAATCCCCACAGCCACAAAAGGAATTGAATGTTACTGTCAACACCTGTATTCGAGCTAAGGAAACCAAAGGGCAGGAGTTACGCTCACATACACCGCGTATACCCTGCGTGCTGAGCAGTGTGTTGGCACCTTCTCATGCACTCCTACATTTGATTCTCCTAACAACTTTATGGGGAGCGGGGCTACCGGCCTGGGTTGAGGAAGCAGTTACTGGAGGCAAAGGATGCTTCCCAAGACATACACGCCGGTTCACAATGCACACTGGACAGGCCTCCTTTTCCTCCTTCCCATGAGGCCTCTCTGTACACACACAAGTTGTACCGTAAGCTCCTTGTATTCTGTAAGCTCCATACAGTCCCAGGGCTCCTGGAGCTTTGCACGTGGACGGATCCGGGTTAGAATCCTGACTCTACAAACTCTGTTTCCTCACCTATAAAATGGGCGTAAGAATACTTAGCCCACGTGGTTGTTGGAGGATGAAATGAGATCATGTATAAAGAGTATCTTGCATGAACTCGGTAAATGGAGGATTTTCATGTTCACATCCTGACAGAGACACGATGCAAAGTCCTGCCTCATAGCCTGCTGCTACTGTCTGTTCACCTGTAAGGGACTCTGAGTCCCAGGCTCCTCCCTGTGGGGTCGGGGCAGTAGGGGCATCCACAGATCTGAGAGTGCAGCCCCAGCCTGGCTGCACTCAGGGCCCTCTTCCTCCCCAACCCCTCCCCACCCTAGAGGGAGAAAGGGGCAACTGCAAAAGGAGAGAACCATTTCTTTGCAAGTAAGAGACAGTGTGTGCCCGTGTTTATGTGACACTGGGAAAGGGGGCTTCTGGAAAGTGCAGGAAAAGGAAAAACTTGTAACACTTATTTTTAAACATTCCACAACAATCTAAAGTCCTTTGTTATTTTAACATCATAAAAAATGTATCAAGTAGAACTTCATATGCCTCATGACATTATCGTGTTTGATATTTTTAGAAATGGACAGGCTTGGAAAAAAATGAAAAAAATTCAGGAAATATCCTCCCCTTCCCACATACATAAATAGGGGTTAAAACCAAAAAAGGCCTCAGGTTACCTCCGCCATTCGAGTTCCACCCTTCCCCCAGCACGGCTCCGATCCTTTGAGTCAGAGGCTCCCACTGTCCCCACGGTTTCCTCGCCTTCCCTCAATCCCCTCACCATTTCTTCCCTGCAGACGCTCCCCGGGAATAGTGGGGTTGGGGTTGCAGAAGGAGTGCTGGGGGATGGGAGAGACAAAGTTTGGAGGGTGAAGGAAAGGAGTGGGGTGAACAGGTCGGTCTCCAGGGGCCAGAAAGGGAGAGAGCTAAAGCTGAGAAGAGCCGGAGTCTTTGTGCTCCCAACACAACAGCAAAAACCAAACTCAGGGCGAAGACGGTTTAGGAGAATCTCTCTTCCTAAAACAACAAAAGTAAAAACACATCCATGAGGCCCAGATCGTGGGGACTGGCAGTGGATTATGTATGTGGTTTTATGTGTGTTGAGGAGGGTGGGGACCCAAACACACCACAGAGCTGACTGCTGCCACTCTCTCAAGCTGAGCCTCTGTGGATCCCAGGGCAGGGAGGCCTGAGTCCCACCGTGACCTCGAGGAGACCCTCCAAGTGATGAGCCACCCAAAAGCAACAGCTCTGTCACGCGCGTCTGTCTCTGGATCCCCAGCTGGGCTTAGGAGAGGCTCCGGAAATGAAGGCAGACCGTGACTCAACCTCGCTTTGGGGAGAAGTTTTCTGCCCTCAGTCGAGGTGGTCTGGCCAACTCAGGCCCAGAGGCCTTCTCTTCATCTTCAGGGCCACAAGCAGAGGGCAGGAAGCTGTCAGCTCGGATCGCTATCAAGTCACAGGGAAGAGGTCGGCACTTAAACTTGGTGCCAGGAGCAGAGTGTGCTGTAAGCAGGACCCCAGTTTAAGTTCAAGATTCCTATGGTGAAAAGAAAACTTCCTGCAGCCTCACTCTCCTCTAGGGAATCGAGAGAGTACCCCCTCCAGCTCCCAATCTGAGCCTAATTAGGAATCTGGCCCTTCAGAGTCTGGGTTTTCAGCCTCAATCTCATGGGAAGAAAACCAACCCAGACTGGCTCCCCAGTAGCTCCCCCTGCTGGGTGTCAGTGGGGGCCCCTCTCCCAGGGGCTGCACCTCCACCCCCTCCCCATCCTCCCTCGGGCCCCACAACTCCTACTCACAGCTTCTGTGCTCAGCTCTACCCCCCGGCCTGGAAAACCCCCAATCTGGGTGCTTCAGGGTGGCCCTGGTTTCAAACATTCCTCCGGTGGTCCCACGACACGCCTGGATGTTGGATGTTGGGTCTGGAACACATGAGGCCGGCCATGCTGGGTAGAGATGGAGCTGCAGGAGGTGGGAGCTCCAACTCGAACTGGAGGCTTCTCCCGCCAGAACTGCCAACGGGTGGCCCCGCCCCCCACAAAGGCCTGATTCAGAGGGAGGTGACCTCAGTGCTGCTGAGGGGAGGGAGGAAGGGGAAGGGAGGAAGACCAGAGCTGGGGCAGTAAGCAGCAGCCAGGGACAGGGAGGGGGAGCAGCTGCTCAAGGGGGTCTGGGTAACCTGGGGACACAGCTGGTTCAGCCCAATCACTGAGCAAATCTGGGTGACACGATCTCTTTGGCCTAGTCACAGGGCCCAGAAGAGAGCTGACTGTCCCGGCCTTTCAATCAGACAGATCAAAGAAGTAAGGATTGCAGTGCCCACCCTCTCCCCAGCCGGGGCACAGACCCCTCCCTGCCCTCCAAGGCCAGGCCTGGGAGGAAGAGACTAGAGAGGTGGCAGCAAGCCTGACTTCCATGCTCCCTCACCCTGGCCCTTAGCCAAGGGCTTTGGGCCCCAGTGAGCCCCTCACTCACCAGCTGTTCCCCCCAGAGTCCTTTAGGGAGAGAAGCCAGGGACCAGGGGGTGGGGGAGAGGGGGCAGCTGTGGGAAGGCAGAGATGGAGAAGCTCACTTTAATAACAGAATCATCCGTAACAACAACCGTTTCCCCCCTGCTCCCCCCCCATCCCCCAGCTGCTTTCTGGAATCCCCGTCACACCCAAGAGTCCACTTGTAAACAGCAACTTCTGCACCCACAGCAAACACTCCTTTCCAGACAGTATCAGCCCTGGGTCGGGGAGGGATAGAGGGACTGAGGCCCCAGGGCATTCCTGGCCTGAAAGCAGCCACCTTAATCCCTGCCCAAAGCATCTTTCAGCCCTAAGAATTCCAACTGGTCTCCTCCCCCCTCATGGAAAGAGGACAGACAAGAATTTCCTTCCCTCCTCCTGACAACTGGCCCCAAGACACAATAGCCCTACTGAGAGGCTTGTGTCCATGGGGAAGGGGCCCCCAGCATCTCCTTCCAACTTCCTCTTCACAAGAGGACTTTGGATGCAAGAGCTTCCATCCCATGGTGTGGGTTCTTTCTTCCTTCCTTTCTTTCTTAAGTTCATTTATTTATTTTGAGAGAGAGAAAGCACGAGCAGAGGAGGGGCAGAGAGAGGAGAAAGCAAGAATCCCAAGCAGGCTCCGCACTGCCAGCGCAGATTCTGACACAGGGCTCGAACTCATGACCCTAAAGATCATGACCTGAGCTGAAGTCAGACGCTTAACCAACCGAGCCACCCAGGCGCCCATGGGTTCTTTCTAACCTCAGTCCTCTGCCCTCCAGGCAGGCCGGAGGAAGGGCAGTTGAGCCCCAAAGTCTTAGACTTCAAAACCCCTTACCTCTCTTCTCCTAGTTCCTTCATGCTCCCTGCCTAAAGCATAACCCAACAACAACAAAAAGCAGCTGCTGGGGGTAGGCAGAGGAAAGGGGCTCAGACACAGACACAAAGTGTTTATTTATAGGGCCACATGGCCAGGGGCTCTGTGGCCCAGAAGCCTAGTCCCCACTCCCGAAAGCCCAGCTGGACCCATCTTAGCCAAAAGGCAGAAGATTTAGAGTCTAGTCCCAGCACTGCAATTTACTTGCTGTGTGACTTTAGGCAAATCACTTTAGTCTCTCACAAGTTCCTTTACGCCAAGTGGAAGCTGTTCTAGAACCATGTTCTCAAAATGCGGTCCAGGGGCCCTGACGTTCTTCCAAGGAATCCACGGAATCAAAACTATTTTCATAATACTACTAAGACACTATTCTACATTACTCTCATGTAGATATTATACTAATGTACATTAATGTAGATACTACACTAACTCTCATTCTCTGAGTATACAGTGGCATTTTCCAGAGACTATGTGCTATGTGATATCACAGCAGACTGAATACGGAAGCAGATATGAGAATCCAGCTGCCTTTTATTGTCAGACGTGACAGATATGCCAGAATGAAGAACAATGCCATTCTTTTCACTATTTTTTTGCTTTGGAAAATATACAGTTACTTAAAATATGTCAACATGTAATGGGTTTATTATTATTTTAACTTAATTAGATGTTGAAAACTCTCAGTTCTAATTTACATGACAGTAAATATCAATAGGTATAACCTATATAAACCAAAGCTCTTTGGAGGTCCTCACATTTTTAGAGGTTGGAGGGGTCCTCAGGTCAAAACAGCCTGAGAGTCACTTTTCTTTTCTGTTTAAAATTTTTTTTTTAATGTTTATTTTTGAGAGAGACAGAGCATGAGCGGGGGAGGGGCAGAGAGAGAGGGAGACACGGAATCCGAAGCAAGTTTCAGGCTCTGGGCTGTTAGCACAGAGCCTGACGCGGGGCTCAAACTCACGAACCGTGAGATCATGACCTGAGCCGAAGTCGGACGCTTAACTGACTGAGCCACCCAGGTGACCCAAGAATCACTTTTCTGGAAGTGTTTTCCGATAGGACTTTCTGTGATGATGAAATGTTTACTCTATACTGTCCAATATGGTAGCCACTGGCTATATGTAGCTATTGGGCACCGGACATGTAGCTAGTTCAATTGAGTAACTGCATTTTACATTTGAATTACCACATGCAGCTACTTTACGGGATGGTAGAGTTCTAGATCGCCAGGATTCCCTGACTTGAGCCTTCTGGGCCAATGCTTTCTTTCCACACAGAGTCTAGAGGATGGGGTAGGACAGGACTGGACCCTCACTCCTGTCCCCAGGCTTTTGCTTACGTTATTTCTTATTCTCTCCTCACCAAAGGAAAGCCGTCCCAGCCAGATCACCGCCAGTCCTGCCCGGCACTCCTACCCCAGTTCCCTGTTAGATCTGCAGTATATAGGGCTTCACGCCTACTCCACTCCCTCAGTCGCCTGCCCTATCACCTGCCCTGGTTTCCCCAGAGGGTCAAAATCAGCAGAGGGAAAACCCCTCAGACCTCTTCCCACCTCCTCATCTCCTCCCGTTGACAGCAGAGGGGATGTCATCTTCCCAGGGAAGGTCAGGCCTTCCTGCCCCGGGCCCATCCCCATTTAGGTCTTGAGTATTTACCTCCTGAAGAGACCTTTCCCCGCCCGCCTTTAAAACTTCTGAGGCTGTCTTTCATCTGAAAAATAATCTTTCCCCCGACATTTCTACAGACGCTGCCCTCTTCTGCCTTCCACAACCAAACTTCTCAAAACAAAAACAAAAACAAAAACAAAAAAACCCAAAAAAACCTCTCCTCACGTCTTACTCCTTCCTTAGCCTGGTCCAATGTCAGCAGTAACTGCCACACTGCTAAATCCATACAATATTTTCCCATCCCCGTTGCCTTCTCAGGCACAAGTGCCTCTAGTGGCCACTTCCTCATAGACTTTTTTTTTTTTTAAGGCTAAAAAAAATGTTTATTTTGAGAGAGAGACAGAGAGAGAGAGTATGTGCAAGTGGGGAAGGGGCAGAGGGAGAGAGAGAATCCCAAGCAGGCTCCATGCTGTCAGCACAGAGACTAACCCAGGGCTTGATCTCATGAACTGTGAGATCATGACTTGAGCCGATATCAGGAGTTGGATGCTTAACTGACCAAGCCACCCAGGCGCCCTTTTTTTAAACAAAATTTTTTTTAATGTTTATTTCTGACACAGAGCATGAGTGGGGGAGGGGCAGAGAGCGAGGGAGACACAGAATCCGAAGCAGGCTCCAGGCTCCGAGCTGTCAGCACAGAGCCCGACGCGGGGCTCGAACTCACAGACCGCGAGATCGTGACCTGAGCCGAAGTCGGACGCTCAACCGAATGAGCCACCCAGGCGCCCCACCAGGCGCCCCTTTTTAAGTTGTGAGACATAGTTCACATCCCATATGACTCAC
>NW_024412407.1:4931873-5080616 GCF_014898765.1 Herpailurus yagouaroundi | reverse complement strand
ATGCTCTGTCTCTCTCTGTCTCAAAAATAAATAATAAAACATTAAAATTTTTTTTTTAAATTAAAAAAAAAAGTGTGCAATTAATGGTTCGTAGTGTAATCACAGATATATGCAACTGTGACAACTTCAGAATGTTTTCATTACCCTTTAATTAGCATCCCCTCACCCTCAACCCTAGGCAACCAGTAATCTATTTTCTGTCTCTATAGATCACCCTATTCTGGACATTTCGTATGAACGGAATCGTAGTAGAGGTCGTCTTTGTTAACGGCTTCTTTCACTTAGCACGTTTTCAAGGTTCATCCACGTCGAAGCACATATTGGTACTACACTCCTTTTTCATGGCCAAATAATATTCCATTGTACGGCTACGCTATCAGTTGTTCATCCATTCATCTGTTGATGGACGTTTGGGCTGTTTCCACTTTTTGGCTGTCCCGAATAATGCTGCTATGAGCATCTATGTGCAAGTTTTCATGTGGATTTATGTTTTCATTTCCCTTGGGTATATACCTAGGAGTGGACCTGCTGGATCCTATGGTAACTTTAGGTTTACCTTTTGGAGGAACTACCAAGCTGTTTTCCAAACTGAATGCACCATTTTACAGTCCGGCCAACAGTGTACAAGTGTTTCTCTGTTGCTCCATGTCCTCACCACTTGTTATTGTCTGATTTCCTGGTTTTAGTCACCCTAGCAAGTGTGATACGATATCTCATTCTGGTTTTGATTTTTACTTCCCCAGTTAGTGATGTTGAGCATCTTTTCATGTGCTTATTGGCCATCTGTGTATCTTCCCTAGAAGAATGTCCATTCAGATCCTTGTT
The DNA here is from genome assembly GCF_014898765.1 of Herpailurus yagouaroundi. Taxonomy (NCBI): domain Eukaryota; kingdom Metazoa; phylum Chordata; class Mammalia; order Carnivora; family Felidae; genus Herpailurus; species Herpailurus yagouaroundi. Next base: position 5,079,791 of record NW_024412407.1, on the reverse strand, counting down.
CATTCTTAATTAGATTATATGGGGTTTTTTAATTTATTATTATTATTATCATTTTAAATGTTTATTTATTTTGAGAGAGAGAAAGAGAGCTGCGGAGGGGCAGAGAGAGAGAACCCCAAGCAGGCTCTGCACTGTCAGCACAGAGCCTGATGCAGGGCTCGAATTTATGTACCCGTGAGATGGTGACCTGAGCCAAAATCAAGAGTTGGACACTTAACCGATTGAGCCACCCAGGTGCCCCAATTATGTTTTTTTTTTAATTGAGTTGTATTCAAAATATATATAAAAAATCCTCACAAGTCTCTTATTTATTATTTGCAAGTATTTTCTCCCATTCTATAGCTTGTCTTTGATGGTGACCACTTTTTCCTGGATGACTTTTCCCTTTTTTACGATGCTCCTCCCTGCCCTTGCCCCAGCCATCTTGCACTTCTACTTCTGTGTGTATTTTAAAACTTAGCATGGTTTTGTAGGGTTGTGTACACACACACACACACTTAAAAAAAAATAGACATAGCACCATGTTCTTCTCACTGTTCTATACCTTTCTTTAGAAAAACAATTAAAAAAACAAACACCCAAACCACAGACTTTATTTGGCTTTTACCAGTTTTTCCACTGATGTCCACTCCACTGATGTTTTCTAATCCAACATCTAATCTAGGATCCCACACTGTATTTAATCACCAAATCTCCTTATTCTCCTATGATTCATGACAGTTCCTCAGTCTTTGTCTTTCATGACCTTGACATTTTGGAAGGGAAGGGAATGGATCAGGTCAGTATTTTACAGAACGTTCCCTTATTGGGGTTTGTTTGATGTTTTCTCCAGTTAGACCGAGGTTCTGAATTTTTAGAAGGAATACCATAGAGGGTGCCCTTCTCAGTGCATTATACCAGGGGTATAATGTTGCGACGTCTTATGACTGGTGAGGTTAACCTTGACCACCTGGTTAGACGGTATCTGCTAGTGGGTTTATCCACTGTAAAGTTACTATTTTTCCTTTTGTAATTAGTAACCAGTTTGGGGGGCAATACTTATTGACCATGCAAACACCCTGTTTCTTCTTAAATTCTCACCCACTAATTTTAGGATTCATCAGTGGATCTTGCTCGCAGCAATTGCTGTAGCATTCTAATGATAATTTTTGATTGCCTTCATTCCTTACACATTTATTAATGAGAAGTTTTCTATAAGGAAAAGCCGTCCCTTCACTGCCACTGATTTACCTAATTACATATTTATATTAGCACAAACTCATGGATATTTTATTCTTTGGATTATAATCCAATAGTATCATCATTGACTTCATTGCTTAAATTCCAGCCTTGATCATGGAGAACTCTTTCAGGCTGGCTCCTGTATCCTTTCAACATGCCCCCATACAAAGAAAATGTATTTACTTAAAAAAAAATTTTTTTTTAACATTTATTCATTTTTGAGACAAAGAAAGAGAGAGAGAGCATGAGTGAGGGAAGGGCAGAAAGAGAGGGAGACAGACAGAATCTGAAGCAGGCTCCAGGCTCTGAGCTGTCAGCATAGAGCCCGATGTGGAGCTCGAACACATGAACTGTGGGATCACGGCCTGAGCCGAAGTCGGACGCTCAACCAACTGAGCCATCCAGGCGCCCCGAAGATGTATTTACTTTTTAACATCTGCTTACTTTCTGGCACCATAAAATGTTCCAGACTTATCTTATATTTTCCCTGCCACAATCACTTTTCCAAGAAGCTCCACCAGAGCAATCATCTTTCTAAAACTGTAAGTCTAATTGTGTCCCTCCTGCCTCAAATCTTCCCATGACCTCTGAGTGCCTCGGGGACAGACCAAAGCCCTCAGCACAGTCCTGGAAGCCCTGCCCTGGCCCCAGAGCAATTCTCCTGAAAAGCTGTCCTGAACTGATGCTGCCCACATTGATCTGTCTTCTTCAAGTGCCTCCTGCAGGACCAACTGTACTGTGTCCTGTTCTCTAGTCCTCCCCTATGAGGAAGACGGGACTTCCCGGGCTATCAGAAGGGGGGCTCCCCGAGGAGGAGCCCTGCCTACATAATTGTACCCCCACTTGCTGCCAGTGCACTGCTTCTGTCCACGAGGCCCTGAACCTGGTGATCTCCTTTCATTCCAGACAGAATAAGACCAGAAAGAAGAGATGGTGGGCTCATCAGGGTCTCTTCAAGACCCCCAACTGCGCCCCCCCCCCAAATGGCTCTGAGGGCCCATATGACAAACCATGCTGAGAGGTGAGGAAGGGATGGTTTCAGATTTGTCCCTATCCAAGCCCTCAACCCACACCCAAGCCTCAGTGGTTCCCTCTGGCAAATGGGACTAATCTATTTATTTTGAGGATATTTCCAAACAGATCACTCAGTGGGAGTCACAACACTGGGTACTGGGGGGCCACTCAGAGACGGATCAGTTCTTCTCACCTCTTGGGGCTTGCAGTCTGTTGGGGGACATAAGACATGTAGGTGATAGCTGTACTGTGAAGGAAGTCCCACGAGAGAATTTTTTTTTTTTTAATTTTTTTTTCAACATTTATTTATTTTTGGGACAGAGAGAGACAGAGCATGAACGGGGGAGGGACAGAGAGAGAGGGAGACACAGAATCGGAAACAGGCTCCAGGCTCTGAGCCATCAGCCCAGAGCCCGACGCGGGGCTCGAACTCCCGGACCGCGAGATCGTGACCTGGCTGAAGTTGGACGCTTAACCGACTGCGCCACCCAGGCGCCCCGAGAATTTTTTTTTTTTGAGAACTTTAAAAATCAGGAGAGAAATAGTAAGCTGCAGTTGAAACAGTTTTTTCAGAACTCAAGGCATCAAGTGAAGTGGGACTTTATAGACCCGTAGGGTTTAGGGACACGGGAACGGCAAGGGGGTCATTCTAGGCAAAAGGCAGGCATAAACAGAAGGCAGAAATCTGTGGGTGTGTACGGAAACAGAATGACTCAGTGCAGCTGGACTGAAGGGCATTTGAAGGTGAGTGTTTCCTGGTCCCCTGGCCCATGCCAGTTACTAACTCCTCTCCTATCTCCTGACCCAACAGCAGAGTCAGCATATTTTCAACACCCTGGGTGTAACCAGAGACACGTGCTGGGTCCCACAGGAAGAGCTGAGGCAGAGAGGCTCCTGGAGGCAGCAGTAGAGGCAACTGCTGAGTTGACTACTGGTACATCAGCGATCCGCTCTCAGGTCCAAGAGGAAAAGGGCCTGGGAGGCTGCATAGCCTGATGGCTCTCAGGCTGCACCTGCAGGCCCTACCCTCCCAGCCCCCAGGGCTGACTCCCTCAGCTTCCTTTCTTGGCCTCTTTCTTCAAAGGGAACAGGCTTTGGCCAGCCAAATGCCTTCCACGTCCAGGCGGCTTCAGTGTTGACTTCGTGGTTGCCATTTGGCCAGAGCGCGGAGGTGACCTCCTAAGCTACCAGCTCTGGAAGAAGAAAGCAGCCTTCCCTGGGAACAAAAGTAGCTCTGGCACACTCACAAACCCTCACTCTCTGCTCTTATTTGTGCCCACAAATGGGAGTGAGACTTCCTGGATTCCGGTTCTGGCTCAGCCACACTGAATGACCCTGGGTGAAGCCTAGAACCTTTCTGGGACTCAGTTTTCCTATCTGTAAAATGGGATGAATTCTCTGACTTCTCTCCTCCTGCAGGACATAGAAGGATGAGATCATGTCTGGAAAGGGATTGCAGCTGAGAAGACAGGTCCCCTCATGTGGGGTAAGGGGGTTGAAGGTGAGGAGCTTGGCAGGGCTTTTAGGAGAAGCCCTTGGCTTTGATTCTGCCTTCCTCCCACAGGGCCCACAGGCTTCTCAGGAAAGCAGGGGGTGGGGGGCGGGGAGTGGGGAGAGGAAGGGACAGCAAAGCCAAGAGCTTTAGCCTTCTTCCAGTCCCAGGGACAGGAAGTGAGGTGCCGTCTAGAGAGGAAGTGAGAAGCAAACACCCCCCAACTTCCCCTCGGCCTGCAGTGGAAAGGAAGGTTCCAGCTTCAGCAGCCTGCAGGCCCAGAGCTGGGGATAGAAGACGGTGGGGTGGGGGTGGGGAGGAGGCCTTATCCATACCATCTGACAGAGAAAGGGGTTTCTTGTTTTGGACATAATAAAAGTCAAGGGGCCCAGGACATCCCGCAGACTGGGAAAGAGGTCAAGCTGAAAAACCCAGCCTTCCAGGTCACGTGGCACCACATCGCAGTCCTGGGCCCAGACCCTTGCTCTCAGCTTCATACTGTGCCATACCATGTGCCCCGCCCCCCTCGGCAACACATGCACACTCCCACACACACCAAGGTGGACCAGGTCCTCTGATTACTGGTTCTTCCAATATATGCCCTTTCCTTAGCACAACACTAGCACATAGTAACTGCTGGACAGAGCTTGAGAATTCCTCAGAGGCTGGTTTTGGCCTAAACCTTGGCATCTGAATGACGTTTAGTATACGAAGCTGAACAAACCCTGCTTATGGCCTGGGGCCAACTGGGGGGCCCTGGGTGGGTGGTAAAGATTGGAAACCAGAGACCTGACAGAGATGGAAGGAAAAAATCCATGCACACCCAGATATTGCCAACAGGTACCAGATGAAGACAATATATGCTATCTGCTATCATTTGGGTAAGGGAAGAAACCTAAGAATACGCATTACATTCGTTTTGTGTATTCTTTTTTTTTTTTTTTAAGTTTAATTTTTACTTATTTTGAGAGAGAGAGAGAGAGAGAGAGAATGAGCAAGGGAGAGAATGAGCGGGGGAGGGAGAGAACAAGAGAGAGGGAAAGAGAGAGAATTCCAAAAAAGCTCTATGCTGAGCATGACATGGGGCTCAATCCCACAACCATGAGATCACGACCTGAGCTGAAAGTAAGAGTCAGTGGCTTAACCAAATGAGCCACCCAGGTGTCCCTGCGTAAAGACATTCTTGAGGGCTATGTAAAAAATAAGTGATTATCTGTAGAGGAAAAAAGGGTGGAGGTGGGAGCACAATTTCTCAACGTATACCTTTTTGTACCATTTTGATTTTTGGACTATGTTAAAAAAATGTCTAATGAAAAACTGCAATACGAAACTTAAAAAAAAAAGAAGGTATAACCACTTTCCCAAGTGATTTCTTTTTTTTTTTTTAATTTTTTTAATGTTTATTTTTGAGAGAGAGAGAGTGTGTAAGCAGGGGAGGGGCAGAGAAAGAGGGGGATACAGAATCGGAAACAGGCTCCAGGCTCTGAGCGGTCAGCACAGAGCCCGACACGGGGCTGGAACTCATGAACCGTGAGATCACGATCTGAGCCGAAGTTGGATGCTTAACCAACTGAGCTACCTACATGCCCCTCCCAGGTGATTTCTAAAGCTCATCCCAGCTGGGGATATTAGAATGGGGAATTTGGGGATAGTCCCATATTAGAAGTAGGGACCAGGTCCCTGGGACAAGGGAGTGGTGAGGAGATCTGGCTAGATGAGGCCAAAGGACACCAGTCTTCACTCCCTTTCTTCCCGTAATGCTCTCACTGAGCTAGGAGACAGGCCCTTTCACACCCAGGCTGTGGTGCAGCATGGTAGCACCAAACTACTCAGAAGGTGGTCAGGGCCGCTTCCTCCTGGGTTCATTCTAGATCGCACAGGGCAGAAGCAAAGGTGGGAGGTTGGGCAAGGGGAGAGTTTGGGGCAGATGGGAGTACGTTGGGGTAAATGACACACGGGAGTACCTATGGCTGCTGCGGACAGGTTCTGGGGGTGTCTCCACAGGTCTTAATATCTATCTAAAAGGACCATAAAAGGACCACCTGCAGCCCCCCCATCAAGCCAGCTAGGGGTAAAATGAATCAGGCCACAGAAGTGTGACTGCTGAGAATCCTAGGGCCACACCCCAGGAGTTCTGGGGCCCCTCACAGTCTCATCTAGGAACAACCTCATCATTCTACCCAGGGAGGGACAATTTCAAGCCCTTCATGACAGTGAGAACTGTAGACGAGTGCCCCAAGCAGCACCCACCACCACTCAAGCCTTGCAGGCATCAGCATGAGAAACAGAATGGGGTCCTCTCTCTTTTTAAAATATCTATCTATAGGGACCCCTGGGTGGCTCAGGAGGTTAAGCATCCATCCGATTCTTGATTTTAGCTCAGGTCATGATCTCACAATTCAGGAGTTCAAGCCCCATCAGGCTCCATGCTGATAGTGTGGAGCCTGCTTGAGATGCTCTCTCTGCTGCTCTCTCTTTCTTGCTCAAACATAAATAAACTTAAAAAAAATTTTTTTAAATAAAAGAAAAAATAGGGGCGCCTGGGTGGCTTGGTCGATTAAGCGTCTGACTTCGGCTCAGGTCATCATCTCACGGTCCGTGAGTTCGAGCCCCGCGTCGGGCTCTGTGCTGACCGCTCAGAGCCTGGAGCCTGTTTCCGATTCTGTGTCTCCCTCTCTCTCTGCCCCTCCCCTGTTCATGCTCTGTCTCTCTCTGTCTCAAAGATAAACCTTAAAAAAAATAAATAAAAAATAAATAAAAAATAAATAAAATAAAAAATACCTACCTATATGCATATAGATATTTTTTAAATTTTTTTTACATTTTATTTATTTTTGATAGAGAGAGAGCACAAGTGGGGGAGGGGCAGAGAGAGACAGAGACACAGAATCCGAAGTAGGCTCCAGGCTCCGAGCTGTCAGCACAGAGCCCGACGTGGGGCTCGAACTCACAAACCACGAGGTCATGACCTGAGCCGAAGTCGGACGCTTAACCGACTGAGCCACCCAGGCACCCGTAGATAGATATTTTTTTAAAGTTTGGTGAATACTGGAGAAATCCCAGAGCCCAAGGACAGCTATAAGGCCCAGGTAGTGTGCCTGGCTGTGCTCTTCTCAGCGGCTGCTGGATTTGTAGAAATCAGTAATAATAGCAATGATAATTCACCTTAATAACAGCCTGGCCTCCTCAGGCTTCTTTCATCTGTGTTAACTCCCAGAGCTGGGAAAATGGTAATTATTGAGCAAGTGCCACACCCCAGCTATGATGTGTTATTAATCCATCAGCACAGGCTGGGAAACTGAGGCCCAGGGAGGCTTTCCCCTCACACAGAACTAAGAATACAGGAGCTGAGGGCCACTGGGTAGTGAGGAACTGAAGGTGCTGGTTCCGTTCCTGCTGCGTTTTGGGCCAGGGCCTCTGATCTTGAATGTGTGTGGACACTCACTCTGCCAAAGTACTGCAAAGCAGATCAACAGCTGCTTTGAGCACCTCTGGATCTCCGCAACGCACACAGGCACTGCAGGGTAAGTGAGCGCTCAGCCCTCCCAACAGCCCCACACTGCGGGCGCCATCTGCAAAGTGGGAACAAGGGGCATCTTGCAGCTGGGAGGGTGGATCAGATCAGAAATATGTCTAGAAGTGGGGAGACTACTTCTCAGGGAGTCAAGCCCATCTCTGCAACCCCCTTCCAACTTTGGCACTGATTTCAAAATAATGAGACCGTTCTTATAGCAAGGTGGCGTGGTCTGTCACTGTTGTAGAAACCTGCAGAGGAGGTCCAGATGGCCTGTGTCCTCCAGAAGGGCAGGGGAAGGTAGGCAAAGAGTCACAGACGACTAAAGATCTTTTCCCATCATGGCCATGGAGGGAAGCAGCAGAGGCTCAAATGAGGATGGGAGGGTCAACACAGAGGCACTGCCTGTGTGGAGCCATTCACAGCCTATGTGCCTGGTACTGTGAGAGATGCTGGGAACAGACACAATCTCAGCTCTGGGGAAACCGCAAGGGCCAAGCCAGGAGCAACCAATGACCTTGTCCTCCAACCTTCCAGGGCAGGGCCTGGGGAAAAACATTAAGGGTGGTGCTCTAGGGCATTGGAAGTTATTTTTCTTCAGCATGTTAGAGCTGACCAGAGCCCCTGAGATAACACTCTGACCCTCCAGCTCTCCACAATCTCAGGTTCAAGAAATGCCCTCTCTGCTTTAAGTTTGGCCAGGCCCCTCATGCATGAGAAATTAAGGCAGGCTGGAACCATGTAAAACACTAGACCAGAGTCAGGAGCCCTGCCTCTGACACTCATCATTGCATGAATCACTTCCCCCTCTGGACTTCACAGTTTCCCCATTTTTAACACGAGGGCGTTGGACTAGATGTCTCTAGGATTCCTTCCAGCCTATGACTATGTTGTTTTGATGTGGTGGCAGATCCCAGGTTGATTTACATAAATTTGCATGTTCAATCAGAAATCCCAAACTCCAAGTATAGAAAATCCAATCAGTCCATTAGTGCAGCCAGACTAGGGCTGGAGGAGCCTGCCAGGTTTGGGTGAGGATTGTCAAAGCAGACTGTGGTAGTGGTGGTGAATTGGGGGAGGAGCCGGGGGAAGCAGGGCGAGAAGTGGCATTTGTTCTAAGGGATGCAGTTCTGGTGAGCCAGAGCTGACGGGGCCAGGGTCCCCTCTTCAGCTATCAGGCAAGGGTCCTTTCTCCTCCTGCTTCTAACGGGGCCTCTGGCTGGCCAGCCTCGGAGCCACACCCCAAGAGGAAACAGCAGCCTCTGCCTAGCAACAGCCGCATCCTTCACTCTGACAGGGACTCCACCATTAACCACTTTCTGGGAAACTGACCTCCCTGGGAGCTTCCATTCTCCAATCCAGGGACTCCTCACAGTGAGGAAGGTTTCCTTGGGGTCTAACCTAAATACCTCCTGTTGTAGCTTCAATCCATGGGCAGCAGGGCCCAGGGAAGAGGGCTCCCCAGGCTCAGGAGAGCTAGCAATGCAGGAGAATGCGTCCCATGTCTAACCAATCCCACAGCCTCTCTAACTACCACCTCCTCTAACATCCCCCTTGGCACCTGGGAGATCAAGGATGAAAACAAACAAGGAAAACGTGAAGGCTTTGGCTCTTGGGCTAGAGAGCAAGTCCCAACCTGGAGAACCTGACTCCTGAGAAACTGTACCCCCAGGAGGGAAGGAGGCTGGGAAAGGTGGGGCTGGGGCAGTTTCTCCCTGCTGCTTGGCTGCCATGTTAGGGCTTGGGAGGCTGGCTGGACTGGGTAAAGGCAGCAGGGAGGACTCCTTAAGCCCACTGCCTGGGGACTGGGTAGGGAAGAGGGGTGGGGGAGGGCACAGGTGAGGTGAGTAGGGCCAGGGAGTGAGATGGGCAACAGCAGCAGGGCTCTCGTCCTCTTCCCATAAGAGGGTGGATGAGTGTGCTGTGCTCCCTGGCTCAGATCCTAAAACAAGTCCCAACAGCTGAGATGCAAACTGTCTCCTGGGAATCTGCTTACCCTACTGGCCCTTGGCTGCTGCCCCTTCTCTCAACTCCTCCCCAAAGGCCCAACTCAAAGACTGGCCTGCCAGGATGTCTCAGCAGAGGCCTTGATGGGTGGGCCAAACCCCAGCCAGCAAGAGTTCATATCCCAATCCACCAAGAGTAAGCAAGACAATGGCAGAAGAAGCGATTCTTCTTAGGCAGAATAAGGGAGTCTGCTCCTCTCCACCCAAGGTTCCAGTCCTAAGCAACTATGACTTAGAACTGTATCACCCAACATCTACCCCTTCCAACTTCAAAGGCACCCTGCCAGAGGACCTTTCTACCTTTCAGATTCACTTATCAGTGGAACCACACAATGTCAAAAAGCGAAAGGGAATGTTAGAGCTCTCTAGTGCAATTGCTGAATTTTACAGATAGGAGAAAAAGAGCCCCAGAGAGGCAAGCTCTCTTGGCCAAAGTCACACAGCAAGCTGGGAAGAGAAGACACCAGTGCTTCTGACTCCCAGTCCACAGAGATAGCAGCCTGGTCCTCATATACATTGGTTTCTGCCTACTGTGGAACAGCCTTCTCTGCAGCCCAGGCCATCTGCCTCTCTAGGTTCCCACTCTGTTCCAAAGACCTAAACTGGAGAAAGATGCTGGAGTGCCTGAGCCACCTCATGCCGAGACCACAGACTTAGAAAACAAAGTTGAATTATGTGGGAATAGATCCCCAGACAGGAATACACGTTTCTCTGAAGTAGGAAACCCACTAACCCTAGGCTGTTCACAGAAAGTCAGGGAACCAATACGAGAAGTGAATTTTGTGTCTCCCTTCTTGAAAGACCAGGGGTCTTGGAGTCAGCTGGCATAATGTCTTCCAAGAGAGGGTCTGCAACAAGACAACTAGGCTGGGTTCATTTTTTCCAAAAGTACTGTCCATAGAATGGTTAGACACTGACTCCCTCTCTCCTGTCCCCCAGGACCACCCCTGTCCCAGGCATCTTCCTCCAGCCACTACCTCTGGCAGACAGTTGTGCTTAGCCAAGAGGTCCCGTGGAGAGGGCGAGGGTGGTTGGGAGGGAGTAAGAGGGGTTTGCCTTCACAGCCAGGAACCCATCAGTGTAAGACCCCCCTGGTTCCTCAGAAAGGCGAGCATTTGCGAAGTAGCAGCTGGCAGGCTGGATGGATAGAGCTGAGAACCTGGAAAACCAGGCCTGCGGGAGGTGAGGGACCTTCGTGCCCTTGGGGCAGTGCCAGGACTGGAGACATGGGGCCTTGGGCCCAGAATAAGGAGAAGGGGGCTGGGGTTCGGTGAGCCGCTTTTCTAGTCGGCCTAGGCCAGGGGAGTGTCGGGCACAGATAAATTCTCTGCATTCTTCTGGCACCGCAGCCAGGACCCAGAGAGCCTTTTCTGCAGGCGCTGCCCTGGCCCCACACCCTGCCCAGCCCTTCTCCCTCCCTCAGTCTCTCTTTAGTGTTCAGCCTCCCGGCCCCCGCCTCCTTCCTTCCCGCAGCCCCTCAAAGCCACGGAAGGATTGTTCCTAGAGACCCTGATCTCTCCGCCTCTCCCCATCTTCCCCACGCCCTACCGCCCCAGGCCACGGGGACTGCAAGGAGGGCGAAGAGGAGCCCGGGGCTCGTCTCCGCGCCTGCGCTTTGGGGAGAGCCTCCCTCCCCCCCCTGCGCAACAACCCCGCACCGCTAAGCGGCACCCGGACAGTGAGATGCGGGTGGGGTAGGGTGCGCAGCTGGGGCAAGGTCAGTGCTTTCAAAGAGGGAGGGAGACCGGCCCCCGGAACATCCCCCTGTCCCGAAAGTTTCCCTTCCGGGGCCATGGAGTGTGCGCGAGGATGGCGCGGGGGGCGGTAGGGGGTGGGGTAGGGGTGGACAGAGTCGCAGCCGGACCCCCCACCCCCACCCCGGGACAGTGCGGCGGGAGGGAGGGGCAGGCAGCTAGGTCCGGGCAGGAAAGCGCGCCGCCCCCTCCGACCCTAGGCTGCCACGAGAGCCTTACCCTTCAAACCGCCCACCCCCAGCCCAGAGCTTACAGACCCTCCACTCGCCGCCTTTTAAATCCCAAGTAGGCCTGGAACTCACCGAAATGAGGTGCTGAACTGGGCCAGGGCAGGCCGGATCCGCCGGGTCCATGGCCGCGGCTCGGGGGCGGGGGGCAGAAGAAGGGGGGTGCTGGGGCCGCCTCTTGATGTCAAGGCTTTAAAGGGGCCAGTGAGCCCCGCCCCTCGCCGAGACCCCGCCTCCCTCCTTCCGCACAGCCAATCCACGTTCGCCCTGGATGCGCGCCCCTCCCAGCCCCCTCCAGATGTTCCCAGGACGAGAGCTAAGTCCGCCCGTTCGGAGAGCGCCGCTTCCGCCCCGGTGGGAAGGACCTCCCCTCCCCCTATAGAGAAACACTCTCCTCTGGCCCGGTGGGGTCCGGTTTGGTAAACCTTCCCGGTGCAGGGGGTAGAAGAAGCCGCGCTGGGCTGGGCGGGGGTGGAATGGGGGGCACCTATAGCACAGAAAACTAAGTAGGTACGCGCGGAGCCACGGGCATGCGCATCCGCTTCTGTGGGGCTGGGCGTGCACGTGTATGTGTGGTTGTGAGCCTTGGTGTTTGTAATTTGCCTTCCTGCTTACGTGTGGGGTGTAAATCTACGGGAAGACGCTCGAGTGCCTCCTTGGCCTTAAATGCTCCCTCCTCACTTTTCCTCCTCCGGATCGGTATCGGGTCCTCCCAGTAATATGGAAAACTGGGCGTTGGGAACGGGCTCCACTCTTTAGAGTAGCGCTGATTTCCTCACTGGAAGAGGTTAAGGCTGAGCAGAAAAAGGATATAACCTTGTTCTCAGCCACTTGCTATCTCGGTGGAGACAAGTAGAACTACTCTCAGGCTTAAAAGAAGAAAGCAAACACCCACCTAGGCCCCTGAAGGGCCTCAGAGCTCCCTTCAGTATCATTCTCATTGGTGCTGGATTAAACATCTATTTGCCCTTGTCTGGATACCGTATAATCTTCACAAACTGCATCATAGTGACTGGCCTGTTAATGCAAGTTCTGAATGGGGTTCTGCAGAGAAATACAAAGGGCTCCCTAGCCCATTTTATTAAAATTGCTTCTGTTGTGGGTATACACGGAAAGTAGTAATGCATTATATTAGCCCAATAAAGGAACATAAAAGCTGAGGGATCTTGGGGTGCTCACATTGTCTAGGATTAATTAAGAGTTCCTCTCTGAAGGAGAGAGGACTTGGGAATGGGATTTGAAGGGCAGAGAGAACTTGAGCAAATTCAGACAGGGTAAGGACACAAAGCGACCTAGGTAGGAAAGAGCAGATTAGTTGCATGGGACAGTGAGATCACTTGGTAGGGTGGGAAGTAGAAGTTAGCGGAGGAGGTTTTTGTACTGAGATCAGAATGAGGATATGGATTTGACAGGACAAGTGATAAAGAAGTCATTTTGGGTTCTTGAGCATAGAAATGAGTGCCTGAGGTCAATTATTGGAGCCTAAAAGATGTCATAATGGTTCTTCCCACCAACTGTCTCACCTTTGGTTTAAAACAAACTTTATTGATTGATTTATCCTTAACACACAATAAAATGCACAGATCTTAGGTGTTTTGTTTGGTGAATTTCAACAATAACATACACCGATGGAACACCCCGAACAAGAAACTGAACCATCACCCCAGAAAATTCCCTCATGCCCCTTTATATTTACAGTGAACTACCCTGCACCTACCACCACCCACGCCCTGCAACCTCCTGAATTCTATCACCATAGTTTTGTCTGTTCTTGGATTTTACATAAGTGCAATCAAATAGTATGCACTTTCTTGTGTCTATATTCTTTTTTTTTTTTTTTTTACGTTTATTTATTTTTGACAGAGAGAAAGAGCATGAGTGGGGAAGGGGCAGAGAGAGGGAGACACAGAATCTGAAGCAGGCTCCAGACTCTGAGCTGTCAGCACAGAGCCCAATCCGGGGCTCGAACTCACCGACTGCGAGATCATGATCTGAGCCAAAGTTGGACGCTCAACCGACTGAGCCACCCAGGCGCCCCTGTGTCTATATTCTTTAGCTTAGTAATGTTTTTGACTAAAGTGAGTCTGTTCTTTTTATTGGAGAGCAATATTCCATTGTACAAATATATCACAATTTGTTTATCCATTCTCCAGTTGATGTATATTTGGGTGTTTCCAGTTTGGGGGCTATTATGAGTAAGGCTACTATAAACTTGTGCAAATCTTTTTATGAATATGTTTTCATTTCTAAGAAAGCTCACTTTATTTTTTTGAAGTATTATTAAAATACAATCATATTAATTTCAGGTGTACAACATAGTGATTCAACATTTATATACGTTGCAAAATGATCACCATAAGTCTAGTTACCATCTGTCCCTAAAGTTCATACAATTTTTTTGAGTTTATTTATTTTGAGAGGGAAAGAGAGAGAGCACAGCAGGGGAGGAACAAAGAGAGAGGGAGAGAAAGAGAATCCAAAGCAGGCCCCGAGCTGTCAGCGTGGAGACCCTTGTGGGACTCGAACTCACAAACCAGGTGAAATCATGACCCGAGCCAAAATCAAGAGTTGGTTGCTTGATCGACTGTGCCACCCAGGCGTCCCAGTTCATACAATATTTTTGACTGTATTTCCCATGTCATACAATACATTCTCATGACTTATTTGCTCTATAACTGGCAATTTAAGCCTCTTGATCCCCTTCACTCATATTGCCCACCCCCACCCCCCATCCTCTTTTTTTTCTGGCAACTATCAGTCTGTTGTCTGCATCTATGTCTGGTTTTGTTTTGTTTTTCAGATTCTACATGTATGTGAAATCAGGGGGGTGTTTGTCTTTTTCTGACTTATTTCCCTTAGCATAATACCCTCAAGGTCCATGTATATTGTCCCACGTGGCAAGATTTCATTCATTTTATGGCTAATATTCCATTGTATGTACATGGGTATATGTATTGTATATATATGTACGTACACACACACACACACACCCCACATCTTGTTTATCCACTCATTTATCGATGGACACTTAGGTCGCTCCATATCTTGGCTATTGTAAATAGTGCTGCAGTGGACACAGTGGTGCATAGATCTCTTCAAGTTAGTGTTTTTGTTTTCTTGGATAAAAACTCCAGAGTGGAATTGCTGGATCATATGTTAGTTCTAATTTTTTGCGTAACCTTCATACTGTTTTCCGTAATAGCTGCACCAATTTACATTCTCACCAACGGTGTACAGCTGTTTGCTTTTTTCCACATCCTCATCAACACTTGTTATTTCTTGTTTTTTTGATAATAACCATTCTAACAGGTGTGAGGTAATATCTCATTGTGGTTTCCGTGTGCATTTCCCTGATGATGAGTGATGTGGAGCATCTTTTCATGTGCTTGTTGGTCATCTGTAGGTCTTCGGAAAAATGTCCACTCAGACTGTCTGCCCACTTTATCTTAATCTTTTTTTTTGCCCTGTTCCCCCTCTTCTGCCTATTTTATTTTTTTCAACGTTTATTTATTTTTGGGACAGAGAGAGACAGAGCATGAACGGGGGAGGGGCAGAGAGAGAGGGAGACACAGAATCGGAAACAGGCTCCAGGCTCTGAGCCATCAGCCCAGAGCCTGATGCGGGGCTCGAACTCACTGACCGCGAGATTGTGACCTGGCTGAAGTTGGACGCTTAACCGACTGCGCCACCCAGGCGCCCCATCTTCTGCCTATTTTAAATCAGATTTTTTTTGTTTTTGTTTGCTGTTGAACTGTATGAGTTCTTTATATATTTTAGACACTAGCCCCTTATCACACATAGGATTTGCAAACATTTTCTTCCATTCAGTAAAGTTGCCTTTTCATTTTCTTCATAGTTTGCTTCACTGTGCAAAAGGTTTTTAGTTTGATGTAGTCCCGTTAGTTTATTTTTGCTTTTGTTGCCCTTGCCTGTGGAGTCAGGTCCAAAGAAATATAGCTAAGACTAATGTCAAGGGACTTATTATGCTTTCTTTGAGGATTTTTATGGTTTCAGGTCTTACATTTAAGTCTTTAATCCATTTTGAGTTGATTTTTGTGTATAGTGTTAAGATAGTGGTTCAGTTTAAAAAAAATTTTTTTTCAACGTTTATTTATTTTTGGGACAGAGAGAGACAGAGCATGAACGGAGGAGGGGCAGAGTGAGAGGGAGACACAGAATCGGAAACAGGCTCCAGGCTCTGAGCCATCAGCCCAGAGCCTGACGCGGGGCTCGAACTCACAGACCGCGAGATCGTGACCTGGCTGAAGTCGGACGCTTAACCGACTGCGCCACCCAGGCGCCCCATATAGTGGTTCAGTTTTAATCTTTTGCATGTATTGCACAATTTTCCCAACACCATTCTTTGAAGAGATGGCCTTTTCCCTGTTGTATATTCTTGCCTCCTTTGTCGTAGACTAATTGATCATATATGTGTGGATTTATTTCTCAGTTCTCAATTCTGTTCTATTGATCTTTGTGTCTGTTTTGTGCTAGTACCATTCGGTTTTGATTACTATAGCTTTGTAGTATAGTTTGAAGTCTGGGAACAGGGTCCACCTTTGTTCTTCTTTTTCAAGGCTGCTTTGGCTACTTGGGGTCTTTTGTAGTTCCATACAAATTTTAGCATTATTTGTTCTATTTCTGTGAAAAATGTCATTGGTATTTTTATAGTTATTGCATTGAATCTGTAGATTGCTTTGGGTAGTCTGGACATTTTAACAATATTAATTCTTCCAATCCATGAGTGTGGTGTATCTTTCCTTTTATTTGTGTCTTCTTCAATTTCTTTCATCAGTCTCTTATAGTTTTCAGAGTACAGGTCTTTTACTTCCTCAAATTTATTTCTAGGTATTTTATTCTTTTTGATGTAATATGAATGGGATTGCTTTCTCAATTTCTCTTTCTCATAGTTTGTTATTAGGGTTATAGAAACACAACAGATTTCTGTATATTAATTGTGCATCCTGCAACTTCACTGAATTCACTTATTACTCATTTAGTCTAATAGCTTTTTTAGTGGAGTCTTTAGGAAGCTCATCTTGTTGATATTTTTGGAATCTTTTGGCATTGATTCTTATTCATTCAATCATCCAATATTTCTTGAAAAGGAATCAGTGGGCTAGTCCTGGGTTTACAATAAAAATTAGACATGAGCCTTTCCTCACAGGGCTTAAAAATCAGGAAAACTCCACGTATCTATTACATTCCACAACCACAGGGTGGAAAAACCTTAATAGTATGCCACGCATTTCTAACCATTTGGGGATGTTTCCAAATAACTAAATTTTTGGAAATAAACAAACCATCTGAATTTTTTCCTTTTCATTCAGATGCTCACCCTCAAAAAAAAAAAAAATGAACATCTACACTTGTCACAGCACGTATCTTCTCTCCTTACTTTAAAGCTCTTGCACACTTGAAAGTTTAGGCATTCAGATTTTGGCATATTCTCTACGCTTCATAAACCTTCATCTTCACTGACAGGAGGTTAAATAAGTATAATTATTATTACCCCATGATCGCTTTCTGTCTTTGATAGTGCTTAAGACACTTTGATTTCTCAGTGGTATTATTCAATTGAATTATTACAAAATATACAGAAGTCCCATGGTTTGTTTTCCCACCCTTGTTATATACCACTCATCACATTGTTCTCTGAGTTGTCTGTGTCATAAAACAAGCTAGTTTCTTGGCCTCTTTTTGCTACAAGCTGCTAGTAATAAACCAGTATGGTGGCATGGTCTAACTGTGCATATAGCGCTAATGACTGACCAGTAGATCACTGCTCACATGAGTACTGTGAATGGTTTTAAGCAGGGGATTGGCATAATCAGAATTGCATTTTAGAAAGAATTCTGTGGTTGCAATGTGGGGAACAGATTAGAGAGAGCAAGAGTGAAGTCAAGGAGAACAGAGAGAAAGTATTTGTTGTAATTGAGGGGAAAGGTGAGAAAAGATGTGCTCTGGACTAGGAAAGTGATAGGGGTGATGGAGAGGAGATCACTTCAAGAAATAAAGTGTAGCAGAGTCAGCAGGTCTTGAGATTGGAAGGGGAGGAAAGCAGAGAACTAAGCCAAGACTTCCAGACTGAGTAACTTGCAGATGGCAGGACCACTCACTGAAATAGAAAACACTGGAGGAAGAGCAGTTTTGGGACATTATATGCTCACTTCCAAACATGTTAACCTTGAAATGCCTGGGGGATGTCTGAGTGGAAATGTCTATCCAAGAGGTAGGACCTTCCCAGCTGTTATGCCTCATGAAGAGGTTACAGGTGTGCTGCGTATTGATTTTCTCAACCCTCAAGGTAGCATGAACTCCCTCTGAAAGACAGCAGTCTTGGTAAGGTACGTTGCTATGAAAACACCATCATTCTCTATGTGTGCCATGATCTGGAAAAGGCCGGAAAGTATTAATGTGTAATGCTATTGGGTAAGTAACTCTGAAGCTCAGGAGAGAGATCTAGATTAGAGATAAGGGATTTATAGGCATGAGAACATCAGAACATAGGTGGTAACTGAAGCCATGAAGTGAAGATCATGTGAGGAGAAGAGGGACTGGCACAGAACCCTAAGGAATGGCAACATTAGAGAGGGGTCTCCAGAGAAGGAGGAAGACAGCTGGCTGAATGCTGTTACCAGATCCCCAAGGGTTTCCAAAAAAAAAAAAAGTTCCTGATAATTCTAATGTCAGGTTGGATCAGGACTGACACATATCTGCTGACTTTAGTCACATCATTGGGGACTTTGGCAAACCCAAATTTTGAGGGATTGAGAAAGATGTACTAAGTAAGGAATGGAGACAAGAAGTATTTAAAACTTTTTCAAGACTCTTAACTATACTGTGAGGGAAAAGTTAGACAGGTAGGCGGGGCAACAGGGGATGAGAATTATTTTAGAAAGCTATTTTTAGAAAGCTACTGCTTAATTTTATTTTAAAACGTATTTAAAATTCATTATTTTTAAAAAGCATTATGTGCATATGGTTAACAAATCAACACAGAAGCAATTATGTGCTCATTTCCCACCCCCAACAATGAGCCATTTTAACTTTCTGGCTGATTCTTCATTATGACTAAATATGCTTATATGGCTATTCTTTGATTTTTCACTTTTACATGTTTTATTACCTTCTGTGTATATATTCTTTTTTAAAGGTACAAAAGTGGAATCTTACCATTCATACTGTTCTGCACTTTACTTCTTGCTCTTAAAATATCTCAGAGACCTTTCTATTTTAACATAGATAGAGCTACCTTGTTCTTTTTAAGAACTGCATAGTAATCTATTTATGGCTCTACCATATTATTTGTTTTCTACTGATGAGCATTTAAGAGGTTTCCAGCTTTTCATTTTTATCAGACAACTGTAATGGCTAATACTGTACATATATCTTTGCGTATTTTTTAAAAGTTTATTTATTTTTGAGAGTGACAGAGAGAGGGAGGAAAGGCAGAGAGAGAGAGTGAGAGAAAATCCCAAGGAGGCTCCACGTGGGGCTCGATGCAGGGCTTTGAAGCCACGAACCATGAGATCATGACCTGAGCTGAAATCAAGAGTCAGCCACCTAACTGACTGAGCCATCCAGGCACCTCTATCCTTGCATATTTATGTGAGCATATCCACAGGACAGATTCCTAGCAGTGGAATTCATGAGTATGTGTAGTTTATGTTTTGATAAATATTGACAAATTGCCTTCCATATGGTCATGTTGATTTACACTCCCACTAACAGGGTGGAAGAATACCTGTCTTCCCAGATTCTCACCATCACTGTTTAAAGTTTATTTATTTATTTTGAGGGGGGAGGGGCGGAGAGAGAGGGAGAGAATCCCAAGTAGGCTCCACAGTGTCAGTGCAGAGCCCAATGTGGGACTCGATCTCACAAACTGGGAGATCATGACCTAAGCCGAAATCAAGAGTTGGATGCCCAACTGACTGAGCCACCCAGGGCCCCCCACACACACTTCTTAGTTTATTTATTCACCATCACTGTTTAAAAATTTTGTGAATATTGTTGTGACAAAATATTCTTTCATTGTTTTTATTTGCATGAATTAATAAGATTAAACAAGTTTTCAGGTGTTTATCTGCCATTATCATTTTCTGTGAATGTCTTTTCTGATAGATGTATAAGAGTTGTTTGGATTATAATGAAATTCACCTTTTATCTGTCACTTGTATTGCATAATGTTTTCCTGATTGGTAGTTTCTCTTGTGACCTTTTGGATTTTTTTCTTTGCCTTAGGTAGTCAAATTGGTCTTTTTCTTGATGGCTGTTAGGCTTTTTATATTTAGAAAGTACTTTTTAAAAATCTTTTTTCTCGGGGCACCTGGGTGGCTCCCAGTCAGTTGAGCAACCGACTTCAGACCAGGTCATGATCTCATGGTTTGTGAGTTCGAGCCCCGCATCGGGCTCTGTGCTGACAGCTCAGAGCCTGGAGCCTGTTTCCCATTCTGTGTCTCCCTCTCTCTCTGCCCCTCCCCCACTCATGCTCTGTCTCTCTCTGTCTCAGAAATAAACATTTAAAAAATCTTAAAAAAAATCTTTTCTCTAGTACATTTATGGGTTTTCTTTTTACTTTAAATATTTCATCCAGAATCTACTTAAATGGCAAAGACCACTGTTATTTCTCAGTACTGCTCAGAATGACATCTCCATTATAGACCATTTAGTCCTATCTGTTCTCAACATACACAGCACCTGTTCCTTTGTACCTTTGCTGAAAGGTTCCTTTCTCCTGGCTCACAGGTCATGCTCCTTTCTCTCTTGTCCAACATTGCAAAAGCTATATTCCTTTCAAGAACAGTTCAAATCTCATATCCTCTAGAAAGTCTTCCATGCCCACTGTAGTCTGCAAAGACTTTCCCTTTGCTGAAGCTCAAATGATCACATGCTTCCTTGTTTGAGCCTCTTCTTTTCTCAACATTAACATAGTCGCTAAGCAAATCAAATCTAATCTTTGTTTAATCTACTTTTTCCTACTACCCAAAGCAGCTAAAAGCACGCTGAGTATATGGAATTTGATAAAACACTTCTTGATTTGCCACAAAAGTATATGCATTAGCCACATGTATGTGGCCACATGAAATATGGCTGATCCAAATTGAGATGAGCTGCAAGTTAAAATACACATTGGAGGGGTGGCTCAGTTGGTTGAGTATCCGACTTCGGTTCAGGTCATGATCTCACGGTTTGTGGGTTTGAGCCCCACATTGGGCTCTGTACTGACAGCCCAGAGCCTGGAGCCCACTTTAGATTCTTCCTCTCTCTGCCTCTCCCCTGCTTGTGCTGTCTCTCTCTCAAACATAAACAATAAAAAAATGTTTAAATACTCATTGGATTTTGAAGATGGTATAAAAAATAAGGTAACATGTCTCATTAATAATAATATTGACTGCATGTTGAAATGATAATTTTTGGAAATATTGATTATATATCTATATCTATATCATCTATATCTATATCTGTATCTATATCTATTTGTTTTTGTTTTTAAGTTAAAGTATACCCAGGACCATTCTCTATTCTTGTCCCTCAAGGAGGCTCATCATGCTTGGTGTTGGCTCCTAAATGAGGCTGGTTTGAGTATAAATAAGATCTTTTCTAGGAGCCAAAGGCTCTCATAGGCCAGTATGCAATCATTATCTTCATAGTATCAGGGCCTAATCTTTATGAACACTACACATCTTCTTTGAAATTAACTGCTACAGACTTGAAATACAACACTTCCTTTCAACAGGTAGGGTTAAGTGCTCAGCCAATAGAAATGTTAGTAGGGAAAAGGTCAGGTTCAGATGCTGAAGCATCTCCCAAAGGTTTTAATGACTGAAGATTCCTCAATGAACCGAACCAAGTAGATGGAGCCCCTGACTATCCCTTTGGTCACTGGGGCCATTTTCTGCTGTCAAGGAGTTATTTGGCACAGGTGTCACTTGGCTCATAGCCTAGTCTCGTTGTAGTCAGGATCCCTGTGTTAGTTTCCTGTTCCTGTTGTAACAAATTATCACAAATTTATTGCTTTTAAACAACACATATTTGGAGCACTTGGGTGGCTCACTTGGTTGAACATCTGACTTCGGCTCTGGTCATGGTCTTTTGGTCCATGAGTTCCAGCCCCGCATCGGGCTCTGTGCTAACAGCTCAGAGCCTGGAACCTGCTTCAGATTCTGTGTCTCCTCTCTCTCTGCCCCTCCCCTGCTCATGTTCGGTCTCTCTCTCTCCTTCTCAAAAGTAAATAAACATTAAAAAAAAAATAAAACCAAAATAAAACGACACAAATGTATTCTCTTATAGTGCTGGAGGCCAGAGTCTAAAATCAAGGGAGATTGGCAGAGCTGCATTCCTTCTGGAGGCTTCAGGGGAGAATCATTTTCTTGCCTTTTAGTTATTTATTTATTATCATTATTGTTTAAATGTTTTATTTTTGAGAGAAAATGTGCATGCAGGCAGGGGAGGGGCAGATAGAGTCGGGTGGGCTCTGCACGGACTGCAGAGAGCCCGACTTAGGACTCCAACTCATGAACTGCGAGATCATGACCTGAGCTAAAGCTGGATGCTTAACCGACTGGGCCACCCAGGCGCTCAATTATTATTATTATTTTTAATGTTTTTATTTATTTTTGAGAGAGAGAGAGAGAGCAGGCATGTGTGAGCAAGTGGGAGGGGGCAGAAAGAGAGGGAGACAGGATCTGAAGCAGGCTCTGTGCTGACAGCAGAGAGCCCAATGGGGGGGGCTTGAACTCAGGAACCATGAGATCATGACCTGAGTTGAAATCAGATGCTTAACCGACTGAGCCATCCAGGTGCCCTCCTTGCCTTTTCTAACTGCATTTCTTGGCTCACAACCCTTCCTTACATCACTCCAACCTCTTGCTTCTATCCTTCTATTTCTTGCTGTGGTCAAATCTCCCTTTGCCTCCCTCTTATGAGGACACTTGTGATTACATTTAGGGTCCATCCTGATATTCCATATTAATCTTCCAATTTCAAAATCTTTAATCCTTAACCAAGATTTTTAATCTATACATCTACACATTTGTACACATCTACAAAATCCCCTTTGCTATCTAAGGTAGCAAGTTCCAGGGATTAGGATGTGAACATCTTGGGGGAACCATTATTTAGCCTGCCACAGCCTTACATTCATTTCTCTGCATTACTTTGGTGGAGGGAGAGAGCACTAGTGAAGTCACGAGATTTCAAAGTATTCCAGAGATTTACAGAGAAGTAGGTAAATTCATATCTGTAACCACTGTGATCCACCAAGACTATCCTAAACTGGCCTCGTTTCCATTAGCAATGATCACTCCCTCCCAGCATTGCTTCTTTTAAAATGCTCTGTAGTGCTGAAGCTGAACTCATTACTTCCTTGTTCTAAAAAACAAATTATCAGAGATAGTAAGACGTATGTTTTCTAGAGATGAGATGTTTTTTCATAAGCGTTTAATTTAACAAGCATAGGTGTGGTCTGTGGAGTGCTTAGAGTGTAACAGCACCTTGTTTTTAATATTCTATATTCTGCAAAATACCTTTACATCCTCTAGTTCATTAGGGCATAGTTACTTTAGTTGTACCAATGAATGAGGTTCAGAGAGGTTGACTTGAACAGGGTGGTCATGCAATGAGTTACTGACAGATCTCGATTCCAAACCTGATGTTCTTTCCACTGCACTGTTCCTGGGCCAAACTTGATCTCATGGGGCTGAGAAGGATCTGAGCTCAGGATCTTGACACATCCTGGAATTGGCCTCAGAATCCCTACCTCCTAAGCATGAAACAGAATGAAACCCACTTTTGGGAGGTCTTACTTAGGGGTCAAAGTTAGGGATAGATTGGAATTTCAGGAATTCAGGGGAAGGTTAAGGTAGCTGGCAAGTCAGAGATACAGTGAGAAGGTAAATAGGACTGAGGGAGACTTAAGAGTGTCTATGTCTGCTCTACGTACCTGCCAACTGCTTCTAAAACACTCAGGAGAGGGGCTCCTGGGTGGCTCAGTCAGTTAAGCATCCGACTTCGGCTCAGGTCATGGTCTCACACAGCTCGTGAGTTCAAGCCCTGAGTCCGGTTCTGTGCTGACAGCTCAGAGCCTGGAGCCTGCTTTGGATTCTGTGTCTCCCTCTCTCTCTGCTCCTCCCCCACTCGTACTCTGCCTTTCTCTCCCTCAAAAGTAAATAAACATTAAAAAAAAAAAAAGTAGCCATTCTGAAATAGGCCAGGGCTACTGGTTTAAAAAAATAAAAACATAAAAAAAAAAAAAAAAAAACACTCAGAAGGGCCAAGCCTGTTTAACTGGTAGGCAGCGGCAGGAGTGCTCCTCGGATACTCAACCTAGAATTAGGTCTGACTTCTGTGAGGGGATTTCTGTGAGAATCTGGAAGAGCCAAGAATGGCCTGGCTGGGTCTCTCATTCTCCAGTGTGAACACATAATTTGAGGAAGCACAGCAACTCTAAAGCCCATGCTCTTTTGCACTGGCTTTCTGGAGTCTCTTCCCAGCCTTAGATTTCTCTGACGTCTCAAGGAATGGTAGCCAAGGCTGACTCTGCCACCTCACTGCCTAGGTTCAAGTCCTAGCTCTGCTTTGGCTTTGTTATGTTGTCTGGCACATGGTGCTATATGTCTCCCCCCCCCCCCCTTCCTATTTCTTTCTTTCTTTTTTTTAATGTTTATTTCTATTTGAGAGAGAAAGAGAAAGACAGTGTGTGAGTGGGGGGAGGGGCAGAGAGAAGACAGAATCCGAAGCAGGCTCCAGGCCCTGAGCTGTCAACACAGAGCCCGGCTCAGGGCTTGAACTCACAAGCTGTGAGATCATGACCTGAGCCGAAGTTGGATGCTTAACTGACTGATCCACCTCGGCGCACCACCCCGCCCCCCCCTTTTTCCTATTTCTCACCAGACCTCTTTTGGTTCCTCTTTTCCCCCTTACTCAATAACTATTGGCAGCCCTCAGACCTAGGACCTCTCATCATATCCATGTTTTTGGAATTTACTACTCATTAAATCTCGATTACTCTATATGAATGACTTCCAGATTTCATATCTAGTCTTGATCTGCTGTCCTCTCGCAAACCATCAATAGCCATGGACTTGGAATGGGCATCTTATTGCAAAGGTATGTTTGAGAAAGCATACCTCAAATTTCCATGCCAAAGACTAGGCTTATCCCTCTCCCAACTTTTTTTTCTTTTTTAAGTAGACTCCACAGCTGGCGTGGAGCCCAATGCAGAGCCTTGAAATAATGACCCTGAGATCAAGACCTGAGCAGAGATCAAGAGTCGCACTCTTAATTGACTGAGCCACTGAGGTGCCCCACTTTCTTAACTTTTTAATTTCTTCCCATTTTCAGTTTCCTGGGCAGTCTTCTGCCCAATCATAGATGCCCTTTTCTTCTCAATACTTGAATTCAGATACATTTCTTTTGTTCATTCATATATTAATTCAACAAGTACTTCTCAGCTGCCCACCATGTGTCAGTAATTGTGCTAGGCCTCAAAGTACAAAGATAAGTTGGGCTTGAGGAGATCAGTCTTATGGTGGTGGCACACAGGCATAGAAAGATTATGATAGGGTAAATACTGTAATAGAAGCTTCCACGCAAAGACCCCACTAGAATACAGTAACAAATGCAAAGTGCTATAGGAGTTGGGGGAAGATTTCTGACAACATGTAACATCTTAACTGTCTTTTAGGACAAACAGTTCAGCCAGGTTGCAAGGTGGGAGAGCTGGGGGAGAGAGAACGAAAATAGAGGGAGTTTGTGCTAAGTCTCAGAGGTATGAAAGGACACGGCAAGTAGGATATGGTGGTAGGTGAGAAGTTCAAGTGTGACTGGGGTGTGGAGGAAAAGCATGAAGGCCAGCGCTCTCCAACACAACTTCCTGCAGTGACGGAAATGGTCTAAATCTGTGCTGTCCAATAAAGTGGCCGCTAATCACATACGGCTATTGAACACCTGTAACGTGGCTAGTAAGACTGAGGAGCTGAATTTAAATTTTATTTCATTTTATTTAATTTACATTTATTTATTTATTTTTTTAAAAATTTTTTTTTTCAACGTTTATTTATTTTTGGGACAGAGAGAGACAGAGCATGAACAGGGGAGGGGCAGAGAGAGAGGGAGACACAGAATCGGAAACAGGCTCCAGGCTCTGAGCCATCAGCCCAGAGCCCGACGCGGGGCTCGAACTCACAGACCGTGAGATCATGACCTGGCTGAAGTCGGACGCTTAACCGACTGCGCCACCCAGGCGCCCCTATTTAATTTACATTTAAATAGCAAGCAGCTACCTTACTGAACAACACTGGTTTTGGCACTGGATAAAGGACAGGACTTTAGCTCTAGGAAACACTGAAGGTTTAAAAAAAATTTTTTTAATGTTTATTTTTGAGAGAGAGACACACAGAGTGCGAGTGGGGGAGGGTCAGAGAGAGGGAGACACAAAATCTGAAGCGAGCTCCAGGCTCTGAGCTGTCAGCACAGAGCCTGATGCAGGTCTCGAACTCACAAACGGTGAGATCCGAACTGAGCTAAAGTCGGACGCTTAACCAAGCCACCCAGGTGCCCCAAAACACTGAAGGTTTTTAAGCATAATACTAGCATAACTAGGAATCTGAGGAAGGGAACACTGGCAGCAGGGATTAGATAAGGATAGATGGCTTAACACAGAAATGCCTGGTAGGGACCAGCCACATGGATAGAATAAATGGGACTTACGTGTTATTGGACATGCAAGAATTTACTGGACTTTGTGACTATTTCAGTGTGGGGAGACTCACGTAAGCAAGGAGACTCACCTGAAGTTTGTAGCTTGAGCAATGGGTGGATGGCAACAACTGAGATAGGATCAGGTTTAGAATGAGGGTAATGAGTTTGCTTCTGGAATATGTTGAATCTGAGGTGCCTAAGAACCATCTAAGAGGATATGATTACAAAACAGGAAAAATGCTAATCTGCAACTGTGGAAGTGAGGCCACCAATATATTTGGGGGTTATTAGCATATAGGTAGTTGCTAAACGCATGGGAGTGAAGGAACTCACTCCATGAAAAATATGTAGAAGAGGACTGGATGGACCCTAAGGGGTCCTAAGCAATCAAAATGTGGTCTATTTTGCATCAGAGTCACCTGGGGTGCTTGTTAAAAACAAGTTCCTCCTTGTGATTTAACGCCATGGAATTATACACTTTAAAATAGTTAAAATGGTAAATTTTGTTACATACATTTTACCATGATAAAAAAATGCAACAAACAAATAAACAAACCCAAACAAACAACAAACCCTCCCACAAATCTAATCAAACCAAACCAACCCAACCCTCAAGCCCCATTCTTAACCTGAATCACTGTTTCTGGAGATGAATCCAGGACTCTCCAGGTAACGTGTTCAATTAAAATTTGAACTGCTTAAAGAGTACATAAAAACTAAGAGATAGGAAGAGAATAAAGGGAGAAGGGTATGGTGAAGAAACCAAGGGAGAGCAGTTTAAAGAAGGGATCAACAGTGCTGAATAGTGCCATGACCCAGGAGGAAGACTGAACAAGAGGCCTCAGAATTTGGCATTCAGGAGGTCATTGATGAATGGGAAATAGACTGTGGAGTCAATCCTTTCAAGGGCTTTGCTCACATTTGGTGGTGAAGAGATGGAGAGACTGAATAAACTTGAAGAGAGATTGGAAACAGGAAAACTTGGTGGTTTTAGAGAGAGAATTGAGCATGTTGGCAGGTGGACAGGAAGGAGTTAATGAAGCCAAGGAGACATCAAAGGGATCCTCAATAAAGCAGTCTGGGAGAAGTAGTAGAGGTTGGGATCAGGAACTCAGGCAGAGGTTATCTGGGTAAAAGTTCATTGGGTAAGTTCAGAAGTGAAAAGGTGGAAAGATGAAGGGATTTAAGACTGAAGGCAACTGTCCCTGGATAGCTCAGTTAAGAGTCTTACGCTCAGGTCACGATCTCACTGTTTGTGAGTTCAACCCCACATCAGGATCTCTGCTGTCAGCTTGGAGCCTGCTTGGATCCTCTGTCTCCCTCTCTGCCCCTCCCAAGTTCACGCTGTCAAAAAAAACAGTAATAATAAAACAAAAATTAAAAAAAAAAAAAAAAAGACTGAGAGCAAGAAAAGACTTCCTGATACAGCAAACAAGAATGGTGCTGGTTGGTGGTTAGGTCATCTGCTTAGACTAGTGGTACAGGGATATAGAGTCAAGAACCTGCAGAAGGGTAAAAGTCCACAAGAGTCACTAGGATGAAAGTGATCAGGAGCAGGAATATAAAAAGATTGAAAAGTAGTACTGGAGTCTGAAATTGGAAATGACACCAACCACATAATTATCCTGCACAAAATAGAAAAACCGGTTTTCCTAAATGAAGGTTTTGGTTCCAATCTCCTATCGTTTGGGGAATGTACTAGCTTTTGCTCTCTATGCATAGAGTTCAAATTCCCTAGCAGGAACTTTTATCTTCTCCACCAATAGGTCCAAAGTTTAATTGGTGGTTCAGACACTCTTATTCCCCAGCCTTCCTTCTATAACTTCAGAAAATAATAGGATCTTAAGGATTTTGAAGCTCATCAATCCAGTCGCCCTTCTTAGCTAGGTATATTTTGTTTTCCTATCTTCTCTCCACCAAATCCTTCTCCATCTCCCACTTTCCCTTGGACTCAACTCATGGGTGTCAAAACCTGACAGATATCAGTGATGCCTATCCCACAGCATTTACGCTATAGTCATTCAATTGTAGACTGCATTTTATGCCTGTTTCCCTGCACATATTCCCACTGCCATACTGATGTGTACCCCCCACCCCCATGTTGGTGTGCTTTGGCAGAGGACGCTGACAAACAAAAGTCCTAAATTAACTTACTCTGGTATGTTTTCAGTTCTGAGCCTGGGTGAGGTTCTTTTTCTTGAGCTGAAAACTCCCTGGATAGAGTGGTTAAAAGCAGAGGTTTCCTACCTACCCCAGAGTCACAGGGCATTCTCAATCATACTCAAGTCACTTTTATTATATATAATTATACAGTCCCACTTCATTCATTGTATTTGTACCAGCTGGATATTGGGTCATAATTTAAATCTTTTAAACATCTTATAAATGCTAGCCAGCGCATTTTGGCTAGTATCTGTTACATGCTGTGCTGAGCCTGGGCATGTTGGATACATGACCTGCTCTGGAAAGATAAGATGATTTTCATACTAATTCTCTCCTTTAGCCAAGGCAGTGACTCTTCATTCCAGATTGTATTGTGAGGTGCTGCCTGAAGGCAGGATAAGGAAGTCCAGCAAAAGCCTGAAGAAGCCAGATCAGATTCAAGTTGCCCATGGAACAGATACATTCTAAGGCTAGCCTGGGCTAAGTCTCTAACCACTAGAAGCAGCCCCCTCCATATCCTAGAACCAAGATCACTTTTTCTATGCCATCTCAATCCGGAGAGCCCAGCTCATTGCTCCACAGATAGTCTCTTCTTCCAGAATCAACTCAAACAGTGGGGAATAGATACTGATTCTTTCAATTGCATGTCTTGGACATTTTGCCAAAAGTTTCTGCCAGGTTTTGAGGCTGCCTTACAATCGCCAATTAAGGACAGTGAACTTAATTCTTTGTATAACACTCTTTCAATATCTCTTTCCTGGCCTTCCCACCCTCCCATTTCACTGTCTCCAGGATCTTAATCTGTTCTTTTCTTTCCCTTCGTCTACCAGTGATTCAGGAATTGGATGAGTCTCTGTGGCTTGTTTTGCCCTGAAGAGCAGAAGGCTTCGGTCCCAGCTGGTGTTGCCAAAGCAGCATACTAATTCCATGCCATGGTCCTGGGTCAAGATCTGCACAATCTGATTGGCCATATCACCTCGGATGGCAAGGGAACGGAAGTGGTCAAAGTCATGGAGGCCCAGCTTCCGGAGACGCCTTGCAGCTGCCCGGTAACACTTCCAGGGCTGAGGCTCCACAAGGAGGTAGCGGCAGAGGGAGGAAAGGTGGGCTAGGAACTCCCACAGACCACGGTCCCCATGGTTCAGATGAATCCACATGGTTACTGACATGCAGAAGCCAATGTCAAAAACTGACCGTCCAAACTGGTTTAAGAAAGAGCTCAAGAGAACTTTCCGGGTTCTTTGATTCATAAAGTCCAGGGTGATAAAGGTCAGGGCATCAGGAAAAGGACATTCTTTTTCAGCTCGTTCCACCAGGACTGGATCTATGTCGCAGCAGAGTAGATGGAGTTCTCCTGAGGCATCTGAGCAGGTCTCCCCATCACGTAAGGAAAGGAAGTGTTTGTATAGAGCCACACTCAGATCCTAGAGAAATCCAAAAGAGCTTTGTCATTGCAGCTCTCAACCAGTGAATGGAAGAAAGACCTCTATCTCTTATCATCTCATTGGACTGCCACTTAGTCTTTGCTTTATAAGATATGAAGCTCCTAGACTAAGAAGGTTGCCCAAAAAGTTTTCCACAGAGCAGGTTCTCAGTGCCCTCCAGGGGTCTCAGGCAATAATGTGTCATCTCTATACTTCCCTGACATTGATGGTAGGTTGGGCTGTATGGTTGAAAGTTACAGCCAAATGGATGCAGCAAAGGAGCTGAGAGCAGTCTTGTCCAGCTTGAGTAATATGCTGGTAAACTCACTTTTTTCAGGTATCTCAGACCTCAGGGAGAAAGAAAGGATTCCAAGGGCATAGCCAGCATTCTTTACCAGGAAGGTGAGGAACCAGAACAAGCACCATCTTATAAACATCTGCTTCTCAGACTTGTGATTGGGAAAAGTCTGGATTCCAAAAGTCCTCGCTTAGCCTTCATTCTACAGCCTCAATTTTACTGTCTGCCTTATGCTTCACCACCCCCTTTTGAGATTTATTCTACTTCTGCATCTATCACTTCCCAAAGTCACTGCTGACTTCCTTCTAGCCAGGTCTAATGATCTGTGATTTTCACCACCTCAGCACTTTGACTCCTAAACAAGACACTATCTCCTTTGTCTAACATTGACTTCTGTAACCATTACAACTAGTTCAAATTTGTGTTGCTCTAATCCATTTTTCAAGGCATTTTTCTATGCTCCACCTGTTTCGCTCTGTGCAACAAACTTGTAAGGAAAATACTTATGCTCTTTGTACAGGTGAAGAAAGTGTGGCTGGAAACAACCCAGATGTCCAACAATAGTAGCATGGATGAAGAAATGTGGTATATTCATTAAGATGGAATACTAAATAGCCGTTAAAAATGAAGGAATTCAGCTCAGTGCATCAACATGGATGACTCTTACAAATATACAATGTTCAGCAAAAAAGCAAGACACACGCAAAAAATACATGGCAAGCTTCCATTTATATGAATTTCAAAAATGGATAAGATTAAATTACATTGTTTAGGGATACAAAAATAGTGAGCTATAAAGAAAATCAAGGAAATAAGCATAAGTCAGGCTAGTTGTTCCCTCTGGGTGGAGGGGGGCGGTTTAGGAACAGAGAAAGTTAAGGGACTTTTGGGGTTCTGACAATGTTTTATTCTTGATCTGGACAATGGCCATAAAGGTGTCTGCTTTATAATAGTTCATAAAGTGTAAATTTATGTCTTATGCACTTTTCTGTATGTGTGGCATAGTTCACAAAAAATTCTTTTAAAAAGTCATGCTGTTGTTGTAGATTAAGGACCATATTTAGAGTAGGAAGGTCCTATACTACGCTGCTTAATTTTCTCCCCATTTCTATACTTATTTCTTTGCTGACTCCCTCTTCCTGTCTGATCTTGGGTGTGCCAGTTTCACTAGTCATTTGTCACTTCATCCTTCCTCGACCACATCTCTTCACCTTCTCCAACCTCAATTCCCCAAACCCAGAATACCCTGGAAGCTTGAAAAGTAAAATATAGACTCAAGGGCTCAATCACTCAAGATCCTGATTCAGTAGGGCTACAGTGGGGCCTGGGAGTTTTAAAAATGTAAACAAAGCACCCTATAAATTATGGTACATGCGTACAATTTTGAAGCTGCTAAAAAGAATGTCGTGACATGAGTGATCTCCAAATTATTAAGTGAAAAGCAAGGTGCCAAATAGTGTGCTATTATTTGTAAAGGTAAAAGAGGTAATATTTATACATACATAAATGCCTACATACACACAGGATACATACCCAAGAAATTATAAACAGCGGTTGCCAATGTGTAGGGGGGAAGGAGAATTTAGGGTCAGGAATAGAGACTTACTTTTTGTTACATGCCTGTGATTTGCAATCACAGGGTCAGAATATCTGCTCCTGTAGGATATGGTAGTAGTTACAGATAGGTGTCAAGGGTGGCATGTCGATATTTTGAATGTAATTTCACTACAATCACTCTACGCCTAAGAATACTTTGAGGTAAGAAGATGTGGCAATGCCTTCCTCCGCCAAGGAGCTGTATCCTCCCTCTCAACCCTCTCCACTGTACTCAGTCAACTCACTGCTTTTAAATAAATATCTACTTGGCTCCAGGATGCATCCTACACCGTATGGCACACGAATCTTAATTCCAGGCGTGATTCCGTCACCCCTGGCTCTTCTCTCCCAGTAACCCAATCCCAACCCTACGCTCCCAAAGGCGGGTGTCCGGACGCCCCCTCTCTGCAGCCAGGTCGCCAGCCACGCTGTACAGGAGGCAAGCGCCGGAAGCCCCAAAACGGTGGCCCTTCCCATCCGAGGTTTGGCCGTGAGGCGGCGAACGCACAAGCGGGGACGCAGGAATTCGGAACGGAGTTTAAACTCATTTGGGGAAAGTGGTGATGGGTGTGATGCCACGCCCAAACCACAGCCCCAGCGAACGCAGAGGAAGCCAACCGCTCGGCTCCCCGACCTCCGACCCCGCCCCCGTCACTCACCCCAGAGTTACACCCTACGTCGAGCCCCAGGATCGGCCTCGATTCGGGACTCTGAGGGAAAAGCCGGCGGAGCAGCTCCGGGGGCAAGAGGCGGAGCCGCTGTTCTGGAGGATGGAAGCGGGAATACTGAGGGAAATTTCCAAACGGGGCGGCCCCGGGTTCCAGAATTCGCGGTTCCTCTTCCGCCGCGGCCTCTTCAACGCCCCCGGTGGCCTGTTTCGTGGACGCCGCCATTTGTCAGCCTGGCTTCTGGGCCCCGGCGGAACCGGAAGTCGGATCCCGGCGCGGGGGACGGGACGCCAGCGCGCGTGCGTTAAATGGCAAAGAAGGGTGGGTCTGAAGGCTGACGTCCCCTTTGGGAGCGCGGACAGCCGGGGCTTGTGTTACTTTGTTGCACCCTCACCACCACCTGGGGGTGGTTAGTTCCATTATCCGGTTTTGTAGGCGAGGAAACAAACGCAGAGAGGTTTCGTGCCTTGCCCAAGCCGATACAGTTTCAACTTGAGCTATACCCAGAACAAGGAGTTTGGGGGGATGTTGGAAATCAATTTTGGTCCAGCTTCCTTTCTTTCCATATGCATTGAGACTCAGGAAGTGGAAATTAGCCAGAGTCACACAAGGAATCTGTGATACAGGAACTTGCACCAGCTTCATCCCATGGCTCCAGGAAAGGGTAGCCAGGAGCTGTGGGGCACTTGAAGTGTCAGAAGACCCAGGTAGTCCTGACTGCCAGGTGGGACAGGTGGATAGGGGCAACTGTGATTTGTGAGCTCTTTGAGAGGCAAGGACCATGGCTTATGAGCTTGCACTGAAGAGTGCTTATCGGGTGCCAGACCCTCTCTAAGACCTCTGCATATATTAATTCTATATTAATTCTTTTTTTTTTTTCAACGTTTATTTCTTTTTGGGACAGAGAGAGACAGAGCATGAACAGGGGAGGGGCAGAGAGAGAGGGAGACACAGAATCGGAAACAGGCTCCAGGCTCTGAGCCATCAGCCCAGAGCCCGATGCGGGGCTCGAACTCACGGACCGCGAGATCGTGACCTGGCTGAAGTCGGACGCTTAACCGACTGCGCCACTCAGGCGCCCCTCTATATTAATTCTTTAAAAAAAAATTTAATGCTTATTTATTTTTGAGAGGAAGAGTGCAAGCAGGGGAGGGGCAGAGAGAGAGAGGGAGACACAGAATCTGAAGCAGGCTTCAGGCCCTGAGCGGTCAGCACAGAGCCCAACGTGGGGCTCAAACTCGTGAACTGCGAAATCATGACCTGAGGCAAAGTCGGACATTCAACCGACTGAGCCACCCAGACACCCCTCTATATTAATCCTTTTTAATCCTCACATCAATCCTGTGAGGCAAAGACCATAATTATCCGTTTTTTATATATGAGGACATTGGGGTACAACGAATTTGTAATTTGCCCAAGGTCATGTAGTTAGAAATGATGGTACCAGGATTTGAACCCAGGCAGTTGGGCTCCAGAGGATGTGCTTGCAGCCTTCAATCCCCTTTTGCCTACCGTAATGCCAGGCCCAAAGATGCTCAGTAAATATTTGTTGAATGAAAACTCAATATCAACAAATCGTGCTGGGAAAACTGGATATTCGTATGCAAAATAATGAAAGCGGGCCATTATCTTACGCAAAAATCAGCTCAAAATGGATTCAGAACTTACATGTAAGACCTAAAACTGCGTGACAGCTAGAAAAAAAAATAGAGGAAACACTGATCTTGGCAATGATGTCATAGCCACGACACCAAAAGCACAGACAACAAAAGAAAAAATAGACAAGTGGGACTACATCAAACTAAGAAATTTATCTACAGTAATGAAAACCATTGATAGACTAAAAAGGCAACTTACAGAATGGGAGAAAATATTTGCAAACCATATGTAGTATCTGATAAGGATTAATTTCCAAAATATGTAAGGAACTTCTATAACTTAATAGCAAAAGAACTAGTAACATAACTAAAAAATGGGCAATGGACTTAAATAGACATTTCTCCAAAGGAAGGCATATAAACGGCCAAAAGGTATATAAACAGATGCTCAATGTAACTAATCATGCAAATGAAAACCACAATATCACCTCATACATGTTAGGATGGCTATTATGGAAGAACACAAACAAAAGACAACAAGTGTTGGCAAGGATGTGGAGAAAGTGGAACGCTCGTACGCTCTTGGTGAGAATGTAAAATGGTGCAGCCTCCATGGAAATTCTACAAAAAATTAAAACTAGAACTACTATATGACCCAGCAATCCTATATGTGGGTATTTATCCAAAATCAAGATCTTGAAGACAGAGTAGCGCTCCCATGTTCGTTGTGATACTATTCGCAAGAGTCAAGATGTGGCAGCAACTTAAATTTGTTTAATGTTTTTTTTATTTTTGAGAGATAGAGGGAGACAGGATCCGAAGTGGACTCTGTGCTGACAGCAGAAAGCCCGATGTAGGGCACAAACTCACAAACTGTGAGATCATGACCTGAGCCGAAGTTGGACAATTAACCGACTGAGCCACCCAGGCGCCCCAAGATGTGGAAACAACTTAGATGTCCACTGAACAGATGAATAGATAAAAATAAATGTGATATTACATACAGGGGAATACTACTCATCTTAAGAAAGAAGGAAATCCCGCCATATGTGACCACGTGGACAAATCTTGCAGACATTTTGCTAAGTGAAATAAGCCAGTCATGGAAAGACAAATACTGCATGATTCCACTTATGTAAGATATCTGAAGTAGTCAAATTCATAGAAGCAAAGAATATAATGGTAGTTGCTAGGGACTGGGGGGAAGGGATAGGAAGAGCTGTTAATCAATGGCTATAAAGTTTTAGTTATGCAAGATGAATAAGGTCTACAGATCTGTTGTGCAACATCGTGCCGGTAGATAACAATCCTGTGTTGTACACTTAAAAATCTGTTCAGGGGCACCTGAGTAGCTCAGTCCATCGAGTGTCTGACTCTTGATCTCAGCTCAGGTCTTGATCTCAGGGTCGTGAGTTCAAGCCCCACATTGGGCTCTGCACTGGACGTGACGTCTACTTAAGAGGGTTAAGAGGGTAGATCTCATATTAAGTGTACTTACCACATGAAATAAAATTTAGGAAAACAAAAACAAACTCAATAGAGGCTGCAAGTCGATGACTAAAGCCAAGTTTGCTTTGGGAAAGTTAGAATGGAAGAAAGAAAGGAACTGAACTGAAACAAAGTGGAATGGAGGTAGACAAAATATGGGCTGAGCCAGAAATGGGAAAAAAAAAACAAAAAAAACAAAAAAACAAAAACAGCTGGTAAGGAGAGAAACTGAGGGGTCAGCCCAGATACCAGTTTCCAGTTAGAAGCCAGGATGGCCCAGAATACCCAACAGGTTCAGTCAGGGGTCAGCAGAGTTGTATTGACCTCTCCCCATTTTAAAGGGCCTCTTACTACATGAGGCCTGCGGTTTGCAGATAATGCTATCAGAGGTTAAAATGAGCCTTGTCTCTTTCCCTCCCAGCTTTTACTTCATACTTTCATCTCTGCCTGATCTGATCTATTTCGGGACATAAGTTAATGACCAAAAGTCACAGTGGAACTGAGTAAACCACAGTACTCTGAACAGCTTCCAGAAAAGGGTGGGGGTGGAACAGCAGCACTGGTACCATTTCTCTCCGCAGTATTTGACAGATTTTGGTGAGCCAGACTTACCTCTTTTTGTCACTAGATGGTGCTAGCACAAACACTTGACACCCTTCATTTTCAAGCAGCTGGAAATCACCTTGCTTTTGTAAACACCTTTTTGTTTGCATATTTAAACACAGCATAGGGGCGCCTGGGTGGCTCCTCTGACTCTTGATTTCGCCTCAGGTCATGATCCCAGGGGTCACTGGACTGAGCCCCGTGTTGGGCTGCAAGCTGGGTGTGGAGCCTGCTTGGCATTCTCTGTCTCTCCCCTTCTACCCCCTCCCCTATTCGTGCTATCAATCAATCAATCAATCAATCAATCAGTCAATCTTAAAAAGACACACACAGTATGTATTTTTGCCAGTATTTAAGTGTTTAATTTCATTAAGGACATTGGTATGTTTTTGAGTTTTTGAAACACTCTTCGCCAGAAAAAAAAATAGGGGCCAGGACTAGATGGTGAATGGCATGCCCCTCCTAATTCTGGGATCCTTGAGAAGCAAGATAGGGGTAGGTCTGGTAATGTTACTGGGGACCTAAAATATCTCAGAGATGAGCCCGTAAAGAGGCATTTTAGTTTGACTCACTGGTGACTTTTTGACCCTGTGCCCATTTGTCATATTTGAATGACCCAGATGACCCGACAATACTCAGCTCCTGGGTTTGGGGCCTTTTCACCAGCCTGAACACCTCAAATAGCTATAGCGATACCTAAGAGCATGTGCTACACCGAAGTTGGCCGGGTTTTGTGGATCCCAATGCATACACAATTGTGGGAGTGGGGATGCTTTAAAGAAAAAAAATTATAAATATAAAGACAGATGTAAAAGTGAATATTTATTTACAATGAGAAATCACACCAAATTACACATTTTTTTAAAAGCTCTGGAATTTTAGTTCCTACATGAAAGAAACTTGTTTAAGGTTTCCCCCCAGTTTGATAACAAACATTTACATGACATTGCCAATAACAAATTGTGAATCGGAAAGAGATGTTTTTTTAATTTTTAAGTGTTTATTTATATTTGAGAGAGACAGACAGACAGAGACAGAGACAGACTGCAAGAGGGAGAGGGGCAGAGAGAGAGGGAGACAGAATCTGAAGCAGGCTCCAGACTCTGAGCTGTCAGCACAGAGCCCCATGTGGAGCTCGAACGGTGAGATTATGACCTGAGCCAAAGTCAGAAATTTACCTGATTGAGCCACCCAGGCGCCCCTGAAACAGACTTTTCTAAACGATCAAATAATAAGGCAAATTTGATCTGCGATGCTAAAAAAAAAAGACTGAATTATGTTTCTTGTCCTCTCTAAAAAATGGTATTATTAAATCCTTGCCATATGAAGAAGCAACCAAAACGTATGCACCCAAAAATGTAAGAAAAAAGTAATATTCAAGCGTGGCTGGCATTTAATTCATCAAATTATTATGGGAGGTTTTTTTTATGATATTTGTGGTGTTTGTCAGCTTTAAAAATTTTTCCTGTACAGGGATTAATGTTAGATATACTCTTCAAATTTACTACATTTACTAGCTGATTTGCCTTTGAAAACCTCATTATAATTGGTGTATTATGAGTTTTTCCTTTTCTGCATTGATATTAGTCATTTGTGTCATCAAAAATATGTAAAGCTAGGAATTCTGAGAAATTGTATTTTGAACAGTTCCCATCAAAAAAGAAAAGAATGTATGGTGCACTTAATGATATACTGTGTTATTGAGGATATTGCCAACAGGACAAAACTTGTTTTGACTGGATGTCAATATGGACAGAATCCTCTGCTTGTATTTTTGCACAGCTGACAATCGGAAGAATTTTCTTCAGACTAGCTTCTGGCTTCATACATCTTCTAAGCTTTATTTTCCTCTACTCCTGCACACTTCTGGTGCCGGGTGCTAGGACACGTTTAGATATTGATTTGAACTCCGGCCTTGCATCCACCGGTCATAACATCATGTGAGTCAGCACATGGGTGGATAAGAGACTTCTGGAACTCTTCCTTCATCTGGGCAGCAGGTAAAAATTCAACAACAAATGACCTTGTAAACATATTTCTAGGGCCTTAGCTATGTTCTACATGTGGAGGAGGACCCTAAAACCTGAGCTTCATTAGCTCCGTGGAAAATAAATCTCTGCTCTGCATGGAACATATATCCAAGAACATCTAAAATGAAGAGGTATATATACAGAATTGGGAATATCCCAGGAAGGGACAGTTGACATGTATAATGATTTCTACAGCTTCCTAAGGAACCTTGTGCCACTGATATCTTGGCCCATGGTCTAGCCCATCCTACCCTCCCATTCTTTCCCTCTCAAATCATGCCCTAGAGGCTCTGCTCAGTCCGTGCTGTTCCACCTCACTCACTGCCTCCATTTGGGGGTCATAGGGCCTCAGAGCTGAGAGTTAAGTAGGAATCTGTGTATATTTTTAAATATTGAATCTATTTCCTTACAGAAACAATACCCAGCAAGGGACTCTTGCCTGGACTTTTGGAACACACTGCATCTGTAAATGGAGAACTTATCCTTTTTTTTTTTTTTTTTAATGTTTATTTATTTTTGAGAGAGAGAGAGAGTAGGGGAGGGGTAGAGAAAGAGGGAGACAGGGGATTCGAAGTGGGCTCCACGCTGACAGCAGAGGGCACGGTGTGGGGCTCGAACTCACGCACTGTGAGATCATGACCTAAGCTGAGTTGGACACTCAGCCGACTGAGTCACCCAGGCATCCCTGGAGAACTTACTCTTTATTATAGTCGAGAAATTCTATAATTAGTCCTTGCAGAATTTTAAATCACTTGAAAATTATAACCATGCAATTTATAAATGGAATGTTATAGCTGAAAGGCAACAAAGAGAACTCCTATTCTGAACCCTTCATTTTCAGATAAGGAAACAGAGATCCAGGTGGTAAAGGCAGTTTCTCCAAAGGTGGAGCCAAATTAGTCAGGGCACGCTAAATACAATAATAAAAAGCCCCCAAATCTCAGTGCCGTACCATAATAAAAGTTTATTTCTTCCTCGTTGTCACAGTCCATTGTGGGTCAGTGGGCAATGAGGGAAGGGCTCTCTGCTTCTCAGAGACTTCATGGACCCATCTAGAAGGTCCACCTTTCCCTGGGGCTTCAGAGTCCTCCGGTGAGTCCTCCATATCTGGCAGCTGAGGACAGACCCTGGACAATCTCAAGGGATAATTTAAGAGCCAGATCCAGAAGAGGTATTCTTTACTCCCACGTACATTCTATTGGCCAGAACTCAGGTCCATGGCCCACATGGATGCAAGAGAGATGCAGAATATAGCAGTGTGCCCAAGAAAAAGAAAAGAAAACGTGAATTTGGGATAAAACTAACTGATCTCTGTCCAGGAAGAATGAGTGAGGAGGAAGGGAGTGAATATTTGTGGAATACTGACCAGAAGATTGCTGCTGGGTTTTTGTACATTAGTTGACTCATTGGTTTATTTATTTATTTATTTCTATCGAAAAAAATTTTGTTTGTTAATGTTTGTTTATTTTTGAGAGAGAGAGACCGAGCATGAGTGGGGGAGGGGCAGAGAGAGAGGGAGACAAAGAACCCGAAGCAGGCTCCAGGCTCTGAGCTGTCAGCAACGCACGAACAATGAGATCATGACCTGAGCCAAAGTTGGATGTTTAACTGACTGAGCCACCCAGGTGCCCCTAAAACCTCATTAAAATGATAGTAAATTCACAAACCTTCAAGGACAAAGAAAATTGGAGAAAGCACAATAGCAACAAAATGTGGGACACTGGAAAGTGGATCGCAAATGTAACCGATTGAGCTAACCGGGAGAGCTCACTCCTAAGGCGTTAGGAAAAGAAAGTCAGGAAGAACCACAATTAATGCTATGGAGTCCCCTAAAATTTCAGGAATTGATGGCAAAAACACTTCTGATACATGGCGAGTAGATGTGTCTCAAAAACAGAAGAATTATTCCTTTCAATAAATGATGCTCGAACAATTAGGTATCAATAGGCAAAAAACAAAAGAAAAAAAGAATTCCAACCTAAACACCGTATACAAAAATTAATAAGGATAATAGACTTAAATGTAACGTGTAGAACTATACAATTTTCTGAAGAAAATATAGGAGAGTGTCTTTAGG
Organism: Herpailurus yagouaroundi; assembly: GCF_014898765.1. Taxonomy (NCBI): domain Eukaryota; kingdom Metazoa; phylum Chordata; class Mammalia; order Carnivora; family Felidae; genus Herpailurus; species Herpailurus yagouaroundi. The sequence continues at coordinate 5,039,912 of NW_024412407.1, read as the reverse complement.
ACCAAGGGCTTGATGAAGAATTCTTATATATGACACCAAATGCATGAGCTATAAAAGAAGAAAATCAATGAATTGGACTTAATCAAAGCTAATTGGACTTAATCACTTTTACTTTGTGAAAAAGCTGGTTAAGAGGGTAAAAAGACGAGCTACAAATAGAGAAAAGACACTAGTAAACTACACATCTAACAAAAGATTTGTATCGGAAATATGTAAACAACTCTGTGGGTCCCTGTGTGGCTCAATCCGTTAAGCATCCAATCGGCTAAGGTCATGATCTCATAGTTGGTGGATTTGAGCCCCTCATCAGGCTCTGCACTGACAGCGAGGAGCCTGCTTCAGATCCTCTGTCTCCTTCTCTCTCTACTCGTCCCCTGCCCATGCTCTCTCTCTCTCAAATATAAATACACATTAAAAAAAATAAAATATGTAAAGAACTCTTAGAATCCTATGGTAAAAAAAAACCCAAACAATCTAACTAGAAAATATGTAAAAGATCTGGAAACATTTCACTGAAGAGGATATACCAGTGGCAGATAAACACATGAAAAGATGTTAAACATTACTAGCCACTAGGGAAATGTAAACTAAGACCACGATGAGATATTCATATACACGTATTAGAACAATGAGAATTAAAAAACATACTGACATCTTCAAATGCTTGAATGCAGAGAAATTTTGGATTCTCATATATTGTTGTTGAGAATGACAAATGGCATAGCCAAAATAGTTTGGCAGATTCCTTTTAAAAAACAACAAACAAAAGTACCTGACTGGTTCAGTAGGTAGAACATGTAACTCTTGATCTTGGGGTTGTCAGTTTGAGCCCCAAGTTTGGTGTAGAGATTACTTAAAAATAAAAAAAAAAATCTTTAAAAATAAAATAAATAAAGATAAAAAACAACAAACAAAACAAACAACAAAAACTCCTAAGCATACACCAACTAGAATGTTTAAAATGAAAAAGACAGGGGTGCCTGGGTGGCTCAGTCAGTTAAGCAACTGACTTCAGCTCAGGTCATGATCTCCTAATCTGTGAGTTTGAACCCCGTGTAGGGCTCTGTGCTGACAGCTTAGAGCCTGGAGCCTGCTTTGGATTCCGTCTGTCTCTCTCTCTCTCTGTTCTTCCCCCGCTGTCTTGTTTTCTCTCTCTCTCGAAAATAAATAAACATTAAAAAATTAAAAAAAATTAAATGAAAAAGACAGATAATGATGAGAATGTGGAGAAATTAGAACCTTCAGACATTGCTGGTGAGAATCTAAAATGGTACATTGTATATGGAGAATAGTTGGCTGTTCCTCAAAAAGTTAGATGTAGAGTATGCTATGACCCAGAAATTACACTCCTAGTGTATATCCAAGGTAAATGAAAACACGTGTCTACACCAAAGTTTATACACAAATGTTCAGCTGCATTATTTTTTTTTAATTTTTTTTTCAACGTTTATTTATTTTTGGGACAGAGAGAGACAGAGCATGAACAGGGGAGGGTCAGAGAGAGAGGGAGACACAGAATCGGAAGCAGGCTCCAGGCTCCGAGCCATCAGCCCAGAGCCCGACGCGGGGCTCAAACTCCCGGACCGCGAGATCGTGACCTGGCTGAAGTCGGACGCTTAACCACTGCGCCACCTAGGCGCCCCCAGCTGCATTATTAATAGTAGCCCAAAAGTAGAACCAACCCCTATGTCCTTCAACTGATGAATGGCTAAATACAATATGTTATAATGTGGTATATTTATATTATTTGGCAATAAAAAAGATGAAGTACTAATAAAATATGGATGACCTTCAAAAATATGCTAAGTGAAAGAAGCCAGTTGCAAAAGACCACATATTATATGATACCATATATAAAATGTCTAGAATAGGCAAAATTCTAGAATCAGAAAATAGTTAATGGTTACTTAGGAATGGGGCAGTGATGTGTGGAAAGGAAGAGTAAGGACTGACTGTTAATGGATACAGGGTTTCTTTTAAGGGAAATATGGGACCTCACTGAACCATCTTGGGACTTTCCGTGCACATATAATTATTTCAAAATAAAAAGTTTTTTTTTTTTAAATAAGAGGAATTACTAGAGAATCGATGTAAGAAGCAGTTATACCCCCACTCTCATAACCACCCAATGCAGCCATCTGACTGCTTTTCACGAATCCTAGAAGAAAGCGGAAAAGGTAAAATAGAAGATCTCTGGTCTAGGGAACACCAGCCCACTGGTGGCAAGGATAACCCCATGGCAAGCTTAAGTAAACATGTATACATTGAATGTTGAAAACCTCAGATGTCCTGACCTATCGCTTTCTAGATAACTGACATCCAGGATTGTACCCTTTGACTGGGAGGGTTGAAGAGGCTTCTTGGAGGAGTTCTCTAGGGAAATGGCCCAGCCAGAACACCAGCCAGTGAAGCCCATAGAGACAAGCCCCTCCACCAGCTCAGAGTTTATGATCAGCTTCCTAGTGCCCCACTCATTTTCTTTAATGGAAAATTTCATACATATGTGGAAGTAGAGAGAATGGTATAATAATCTCCATGCACCTGCTACCCAGCTCCAACAATTACTAACAGAGAGCCAATCTTCTTTCTTGCATACCTCTACCCACTGTGCCTCCACTCTAAGTCTTGAAGCAAATCCTAGATGTCATGTTTTACCTGTAAATACACAGATCTTTCTAAAGGTAAGGACTTTTTTTTTTTAATACAGCCACATATTACCTACAACAATTTAATAATAATTTCTTGGGGCGCCTGGGGGGCTCAGTCGGTTAAGTGTCTGACTTTGGCTCCGGTCATGATCTCACGGTTCATGGGTTCAAGCCCCGCATCGGGCTCTGTGCTGACAGCTCAGAGCCTGGCGCCTGCTTTCGATTCTATATCTCCATCTCTTTCTGCCCCTCCCCTGCTTGACTCTATCTCTTTCTCAAAAATAAATAAACATTAAAAAAATTTTTTTAAAGGAAAAGGTAATAATTTCTTTATATCAAATGTATTTAGTAAGTGATAAGATTTTCCCGATTGTTTCATAAATATATCTATTTTTACAGTTGGTCCACACCTGGCATTTGATTGATATGTCTTTCAATCTATAGTGACTCCCTCTTTTGTGTGCGTGTTTTGGTTTTGTTTCTTTAGCCTAACAGCTTATTTGTTGAAGAAATTAGATATATTCTCCTATAGAGTTTCTGATATTCTGAATTGTAGAAATCATTTAGTAAGTTTCTTGAACTTTGTATTCTATATGAATTGTTGGTTAGCTCTAGAGTCTTAATCAGATTCAGATTTGGTTTTGAGCAGGAAAACTACCTAGATGAGGATGTACTCTTCCTACTACATCCCATCGGGGGGACTATTCTTAAAATAGGATGGGTGACCCTGGCTCATCAGACATTTGAAGCAAGTCTCTAATATGAAAGAGTCCAAACAGCCTAGAAACAGAGGAGCAAAGACTATGCAGGGAGAAGAAAGCATAAAAAATCATGAAATATTCATATTAAATATTAACATCCTCTAAGAAATAAGACAGATAGTGCATCCATGAAACAAGCTATAAAAAGAATCTAGGTGGTGGTTAAATGGATATTTACCATAAAATTCTTCCAACTTTTCTGTATGTTTGGAAACTTTCATAATAAAATATTGGGTGAAAAGAACATTTAAAGAACAAAAAGAAGTCTTGGGAATTAAAAATATAATAGCAGAAATGAAACACTCTATAGAACAGAAGATGGCATTGAGACAGTCTTCCAGAGAGTAGAGCAAAGAAGGCAGGAATAGAAAATAGAAGACAAAAAATAGAGTCCAGCCCCAAAGGTCTGATATCCGAATAATAGGAGTTCCAGAAAGGCAAAGCAGAGAGAACGGAACCATCAATCTATTAAAGAACTATCAAAGAACTAATTCAAGAAAATTTCCCAGAGCTGAAGGGCTGATCAGGTGTGAAGTATAATGGATAAAGACAGTTCCCCATCATGATACAACATGGTAAATTTTGAGAACATTGAGGAAAAAGAGGAAACCCTACATGTTCTTAGGAAGATTTCATGGAAGGGTTCAAGAATCATAATAGTGGATTTCTCAACAGCAACACTGGCAGCTAGAAGGCAATGAAACAATGTTTTGAAAATTCTGAAGGAAATTTATTTCCAATCTTTCATTTGATACACAGCCAAATGATTAATTAAGTGTGAACACAAAATGAAGACACTTCCAGACATGCGAGAAGCCAAAAACATGTTTTCCCATCAACTCTTCCTGAGGAAGCCGTTGGGAAAGGTTTTCCACCAAAATGAGGTAAGAACCAAGAAATCCATGGAGTCTAGAATGCATGTTTCTAATAGAGGAGAGTGGTGAAGGGTATTCCCCGGAATGGGGAGGCCCGAGGATTCCTGTATAACAGCTGAACAACAGATATTCGGAGCAACCAGTGCAGGTTAGAGAAGTCAGAAGATTTGGAAAGATAATAAGGTGTCAACAAGATAAAACTGATAGGACATCTAATATATTTGGACATATTGAGACGATATTTACCCACGTAAGTAGTAAAGTAAGTTATTAATAAGGACATAGGAAATTAAGCAAATGGACAATTAGCCACAATAACCGATTAACCTCCAGAAAAGCAAAACATTGTGCAAGAAAGGAAACCGTATACTACATAGTTCAGCGTCGACAGGGTTTGTAGTCTTAATAAGGTAAACGTTGAATATTGATTAATTCACAATTATTGACAACCAAATCAGAAGGAGCCAGGGAGTGGGTGGAAGAGAAGTGTGTGTGTGTGTGTGTGTGTGTGTGTGTGTTTGTGTGTGTGTGTGTGCTTGTGTGTGTGTGTGTGTGTGTGTCTGCGCACACATTCATGCCCTTGATTTCCATCTCTCTCCCAGTTTGTTTTTCCCTCTGACTGCCATTTTATTTTCTTCTTCTAATGTATTTCCCATGCTTTCAATAATGCACACATATTAATTTTATAGTCAGAAAAGAAAAACCCCCCAACACAGCTTATTACTAAGAAAAGGTTAGGAATGATGTCTCCAAGCATCCTCAGTTCCCCTTCTGAATTCACTACGGACTTAGCGTCTGTAAATTTTTCTAAATGTTACTTGAACCTACTTACATTTTCAGCATGTACCACTGCCTGGGCATAATGAGTTTCATAAGGTCACCCTACTATGCAAAGTATCCTTCCATAGAATCATAGAATCCTACCCTTTCCATTTACATCTTTCAAACCCAAGGGATTCCCTACATTCAAGAATTTTGTAAGGCGTGTTGAGGATAATGTGGCTGAGGCAAGGTCTGTGAAGGGAACAGTGGGGTGGAGGCCTGGAATGTTCTGGGGTTAGCGGAGGCAGAGGAGCTGGTGAAGAAACCTAGAAGAGAAGATGAAGAACCCCACCCTTTCCCTTACTAAGGACATGAAGGGAAGACAGATCTGTCAGGCTCCCTGGTATCTACAGGATGAAGTCCAAAGGGCTTCTGAAACATGAATATGCACATGACTCACCTGAACCTCTTGTTAAAATGCAGATCCCGATTCAGGAGGTCTGGGGTCTGGACTTCTGACAGGCTCCCAAGTAATGCCAAGGCTGCTGGCCCACGGAGCGGCCTTGAGTGGCAAAGATGATCCACAAGGTCCTCTAAACACTGGCCTGTTTCTCCAGCTTCATCTCCTCCGCCCACTCCCCTCCCCATTCTAACATCTTTATTCCAGCCACGCTGAACCACTAATAGTCCCTGAAGAGGCTGGGTGAGAGCTCCATGTCCTTGCACATGCTGTTCCCTATGCCTGGCATCTACCCCCCTCCGTACCCCGGCAATTCCTACTTTTCTGAGACCCAGCTCATGTGTGTCCTCTTTTGTGGGACAGCACCACACGCTCTTCTTCACAAAGAGTATTTCCCTCCCTCTACCTACGTGAGTCTGTTACTGCCTTTATCATACAACATTGCAATTTTTTTCAGTTACTCGGAACTTACTGAAGGAAGTGACCATGTCTTGTCTTTGCGTCCCCAACTGCACGGTGCTGGCAGCTAAATAAATGCCACCTAACTGAATGAATGCTTGGTTTATAAAGAAGGAATAGGTTCTCAACAATGTACAGTTGTACCAAGAGGACGAACAAAGTAAGACTCGGGAAAGGATACTTCATGCACCAAGTAGGTGATACTTTGTCACTGTCACACTGCCAATTTCCTTTCCATCTGCCTTCCCTTCCTCCTTTCCTTCTTTCCTATCATTCTTCCCTCTTTGTTGTCTATTTATTCTTTGAATTTTTCTTTATAGTATAAATGTATTTTTTTTTTTGAGAGAGAGGGTGCAAGTGAATGAGGGACAGAGAGAGAGGGAGAGAGAGCAATTGGGCTCGTGCTTACTCAAAGCAGGGCTTGAACTCACAAACTGTGAGATCATGACTTGAGCCGAAGTCCGACACATAACCAACTTAGCCACGTAGGCACCCCTATAGTATATTTTATTATCTGAGTTATGTAATTTTTCAATACAGAAAAATTGGTAAATCTAGATAAGCCACCAGAAAAGACCCAAAGTCTTATTCATCACCTGGAGATGACCACAATGAACATTTTAACGTATATCCACCTAGATTTTTTTCTTCTTCGTAAGCATACATAAAATATATGTGTGTATCTGTATATTTGATCAATATTAAGCAAATTAATGTTTTATGTATTACCCACTGAGCTTCAATGGAGCTATAGTCTCTTTTGGAGATAACACCAAAAGCCTACATTTCAGAACATTTTAAAAAATTTTAGATCTCTTTTGTATTAAATTAAACATTTTAATTCCAGTATAGTTAACAGTGTTATACCAGTACCAGGTATATGGTATAGTGATTCAGCAATTCTACATATTACTCAGGGCTCATCATGTTAAGTGTGCTCTTTATCACTTGTTCATTGCAGAACATTTGTAAGGAATACAAGCTAGTTAGTTTGTGCAATATCCCTTGATTGGTTTTGTCTAGTGTTTCCTCGTGTATCAGATTCAGGCTTTGAGTTTTTTGGTAGAAATTACATAAGTAGAATGCGTCCTTGATAATACATCATGCTAGAAGAGGCACACAATGTCAGTTATTGGGCCCTTCAAACACACACACACACACACACACACACACACCAGGCCCTTGTTCAAGCTGTATCCTTTGTCTGAAAGGCCCTCTTTTCTCTTGCCTGCTTTAATAAAATGGACTCATCCTTTAAGATCCAGCTCAAAGTTCTCCAAGAAGACTTTTCTAACTCTTCATCTAACTATGCTAGCGTGGCACCTACCACATTACAGTCACTTTCCTGTCACCTTCATACCACTATGCTGAGTTCCCTGAGGACAGACTCTCTGTCTTAAGGTGGTCGACATGTGCTGTTTTTGGCCGATTGGCATTCAACATTCTCTGGGAGCCACACTCTGATTATCCTTTGGGGAAATATCCCTCATATTCCCTATCCCCATCAGTGAGTGCAGCTCAGGGATGAATATATGATCCGGGTCCGGTCACTCAGCACATTCCATCCCAGTGCCATAGGGACTGGTCCAGTGAAGAGCTTCTGAACCAAGGAGGTCCCATCAGGCTCAACCAGGACTTCTGCCACAGCTGCTGACCAGGAAACTCACGGAACTCACACAAGAGCACTTCCATCACATTCCATTGGTCAAAGAACTGTGGGCATTGTTTTAAATTGCTCCATTCTATCCTCCGGCCTCATGCCCCTCCCGAGGCCCCCAAAAGTTTCTTCCCACTACAACATCAGGCTTAGGTTTGAGGTCCAGAATCACATCTAAATCAAGTCTATGTGCATGTGAAGCTCCTCACATTTGGTTCCTTAGGTAAGGCTGTTCTTAATCTGAACTAAAGACAAGTTATTTACCCCCACCCACCTACATACACACACAACGTACAGGAGCTGGACAGGCGTAGGCCAACTACAATAGAGGCTCTGGCTCAAAAGGGAGAAGGGTGAGGTCCACCGCAGACATTGGTTATAGCAATTCTGAACTCCAGCTGGCTGCCTGTTACCAGTTCCTTGACTAGGGCCCAGTATTGCTCCCTGGCAATGATCACCTGTGGCTCTTAACTCTACCCTCTGGCCTTCTGGTTTTGCCTTTGGAGTCACTTTCTTTTCTATAGGAAATAGCCCATATTACAGCTGAGTAGTTTTCTCAGCCTGCTTCCTGCCCTTAGAAGTCCAAGAGTCCAAAGGCCGCTTTTCACTTTGTATTATTTCTCTCCTTTACAGGCTGAGCTGGTAGTGCTTCAACCAATACAAGTCTTATATATTCTGTCTTTTTGCTATGAATCTCACTGGAGTTCACTTCATCAGACAACTCGCACTCATAAGTCTCTCTGAGACAAGGCCCCCGCTGTCTTGGGCCCCCAGTGAGGCTGCTGAGGGAGTCTCTTCAAGATCTTTAGAAGCAGAGCGGCTGTGCGATGAATGCCTTGAAGACTCTAGGAGTACTTCTGTCTGAAAGATTCCATGGAGGCACCGTTTTAGATCTTTCTGAGGGCTTTTTTAAAAAATTAAATGTATTTACTTCAAGAGAGGGAGTGTATATGTGAGCAGGGGGTGGGGGCAGAGAGATAGGGAGAGAGGATCTCAAGCAGGCTCCATGCCCAGTGCAGAGCCCAAGGCGGGGCTCGATCCCTTGGCCGTGAAACGGTGACCTGAGCTGAAATCAAGACTCAAATGCTTGACCCACGGAGCCACCGAGGCACCCCTCTGAGGGTTTAAGAGGACCTTACAATCATACTTCCGGCCTCGTCTTCTCCAGGAGACTGTTTTCCTGACAGTGTCCTGGGTTTGATCTTTGCCATGGGGCCCTTTATTATTTTGAGAATTCTTAGCTAGCTCGAAAGACTGTCATGGCCTTTTTATACCTCCTCCAAATTCTGCTCAAAAACAGAACAATTTCTTCTTTAGCTTTCCTCTCACTTTCTGTTTCTTATGATACAAAGACAAAATAAGACAGTTGACGCTTTCAACGTTCCTCCTGGAAATCTTTCTAGCTAGCGACATCAGTTCGTCAGGTATTTTTCTATTTTTCAAGTTAGTGCAGCTAAAAGTCTTGCAGAAGTTTCTACCATGACACAAGGGTCTTTGTTCCTCCAGCTTCCAAGTACATTTTTCTCAACTTTCCCTTGAACTTTCACCTGCAGTCTCCTTCTCCTTGAAGCCCGTCTAGCCTTCCCTAACAGACTCATTGAGGTCTGGCCGGTGTCTCCTATTACCTGGAATGCCCAAGAAATGGCAGATGTTTTAAGTTTTCCTATGGCAGCATCTCCCTTCCAGCAACCAAACTGTGTTGCTGCAGAGCAAACTACTTTGAACTTAGTGGCATTAACTATTATGCTCGTGGTTTATGTGGATTAGGAATTGGGATGAGGCATACAGGGGATGGTTTGTCTATGCTCCATGATGTCTTGGGCCTCAGCTTGGAAAACTCAAATGGCTAGGGGCTGAAATAGCCAAAGTTAGGGGATCTACTTCCAAAATGGCTTCTTCCCTCACATGGCTGCCCCTTGATGGGCATGGCTGGAAGACTGGACCAGCTGGGTCTCCTGGCTAGAGCATCTAGCCTCCTTAGCATGGAGAAAAAGGAGCTAATAAAGAGGCGTAGAGCTCTGGAGGGACAGGATAAGGCTCACTTCTTTTGGCAAAGTTTTCCCAGAAAAGAAACCAGAGATCTTGGAGAAGGTTTGGGGTTAGTAGGCTGGGCAGAAAGGATCTTTGTGTGTATGAGTGTCTGTGTGTAGGTAGGTGTGTGTGTGTGTGTGTGTGTGTGTGCGTATGTAATCAGCAAGAGGGCAAACATAAGTTTGCTGGGAGTAGCCAGGCTTGAGTGAGAGCAGATGACATATGTGAAGCGGACCAGGTCAGCTCAGCTCTGTCATTTCTCCAGCCTAACTTGGGAGCCTGGGAATGTGAACGAAGAGCCTTGGTGCCAGGACCATCCCCAGGGGGTGTGGGTGATGGATGTGCTTGAAGGCCACCGCTTGAGACAGTAGCTGCCAGAAGGGAGCAGATGGTACAGTGGATTATATAGTGATATCCAAGCAGAGATGTCCAAGTTCTAACACGCCGGTATCTGGGAAAGGGACCTTTTTCGGAAATAAGGTCTTTGTAGCCGTAATTCAAGACCTTGAGAAGAAATCATCATCCTGAACGTAGGGTGGGCCCTAAATCCAGGACAGGTAGCTTTATAAGAGAAAGGAGAGGGAGAGTCAAGACGCAGACACACAGGAGCAAAGGTCACGTGAAGACAAAGGGGGAGATGGGAGGGCAGCCACAAGCCAAGGAAATGATTGCTAGGAGTCGCCCGAAGCTAGAAGAGAGGCACACAATGTGTTCTCCCCCAGAACCTCCAAAAGGAACCAACCCTACTGATCCCTTGATTTCAGGCTTTTAGCCTCCACAACTGTGTGAGGATAACTCACTTCTGTTGTTTTCAGCGACCAGTTTGTGGTCATCTGTTACTGCAGCCCTAGGCAACGAAGGAAGAAGAATGAGTGGGCCGAAGACAGACCCAGTGGGGCCGAAGGGCTGGCTGGAAGCTGGAAGAGCTGAGGGAGCCCGCGTTGCCGACCTCGCCTATGTAGCCAGCCCTCCCTCCCTTTCTACCAGTCTGCAAGGCTCAGCCTTTCATACGCTCTAGACCCTGACTCAGAACCCCACTCCCCTCACTGTTCCACATCTCAGCACCTGCTTCCCTGCCAGGGATGCTGTAAAGAGCGTTTACTTGGGACCATCAGCTGAGTAGTCAGGAGCTGTCGTCTACGTCTTCTGTTCTGCAACACTGTTTTCTCCCTCTCCTATCTTTGTTGTCTATGGAAGTGCTTAGTACACAGCGAGTGCTTAATACGTGCTGTTCATTCTCTCTTCAGGGTCCCCTCAATGTTGCCCTGCTCGTTTCCCTGCTAGAGCCGAATTTATACCAAAACCTTGTCACAGAGGAGGAGACTGTCTCCCACTGCTTCAGTGTGGTGTGTCCCCCTCCCACACGGCACCCTCGGCCCCAAGTTCCCTGAAGGAACTCGGCAGTGTAATCTCCACCCCACGTGCCTTCTGGTCCCACTTGCAGTCACTAACTCGTGTATAAACTTGGACAAATCACTGCACCGTCTGCTCCTTAGTTTCCTCCTCAGTAAAACCAACGGGTTGGCGCAGATTCATTCATCCCTCCGTTCATCCAAAAGGCATTATTGAGACTATTGGCCGTAAGTCCTGCGGATTCAAGGGTGAACAAGACACAGTTCATGCCTTCAAGGAGCTCAAGTGTCATAGAAGGAGATAGAAAGAGCGATTAAAATGTAACCAGGGTGGTACAGGGCAGGGGGGCTCCTAGGAGGGGTGAGTGAGGGTACCTGGGGGAAGGACTGAGAAAGGCTCCACAGGAGGGGTGACTCTTAAAGCTACTGCTCCTGGGGATCCTTCCAGCTACAACATAGGCCCTCCTTCTAGAGGAACAGATTTTGGGTCAAAATAAGGAAGCATCTTCTAACAGAACGATGCACAAAGGCTTCCCTGGAAGGTTCCCTATCTGGAGGCACCTCTGGTAGGGCTGTGACAGGTCCAGGGATCCCAAGAGCCTCTGCAAAGGGTATATACGGACAGGAAGATCAGTGTTTCTTTTTCCACATCAAGATAAATGTGGAGATTTAATTCACACTTAGCTATGCTGGGAGAAACAGCTCTGGTGTGAACTTTTCACATTGAATCTGAGTTAAACCTCACACACAGACTCCCCGGCCATCTGAGGCGACAAGCAAAAGGCAGGCCGAGGAAATGGTTCAGGTGTCATAATTTTATTCTTATCTCCTGTCAGTCACGGACCAGGAAGGTGAGGCCAGGGAAGGGAACAGGCGCGGACCCTGGGAAACTTGGAGGAGCTGAGGCCAAAAGGACTGTGTCTGTCGGGATGTCTGCCCTCAGTCACTTGGGAGAAAGCTCTGGCTGCCGGGTGGTGCAGGGTGGTGTCCAGCAGACAGGTGAACAGTGTCCCAGAGATGTGACGATGCTTGGACTAAAGGGATCAGTCGGAGGCCGAAGAGGAGAGAGGTCTGAGAAGAGCCGAGAGTGAAAACCAAATCCTGCCTGAAACAGGCCACACACAGCCCTTATGCTTCTTCCCTGCAGAACCAGACCCTGCTTTTCCTCAGGCGGCCACCGAGGGGCAGCAAAGGGCTTGTGTGAAATCCAGGCCCCCCCGCCGCCCCCCCAACGGGCGAGCTGATAGCTCCTGGAATTGGCCCCAGGAGGCTGAGGGAGCAACAGGCAGAGCCTTTTAACATACGGGTATCTGTTGGATCTTGACTCCCCTGAGATTCCTGGGCTTCCACGGGCAACACAGGAGCCACACATGCACCTGGGAATTGGGGCAGGAGTCCGGGGAATTCCCTGTGCCTCCCAGGCGCCCAGCTACAATCCCAGGAGAGGATCTCTTGATCTGTCTTCCTCCGACTTCATCACAGATGGTCAGATTCCTGGCTGCCTCCAGCTCTGTAAAATCCAACTACCCCTTCCTGGGCCCAGCCCCACCCCTGCCAAAAATGTATGGGGCCAGCGGTCTCTCCTCTCTGCAGCTTGTGGCACCTGGTCAGCTCAGGTTTCTCCTAATCCCACATTCCTGTAACACCTTCCCCCACCCCCTTCCTCCTTCCAAGCCCATCCAGGTGTTCTTGGGGCTCCTTCTGGGCTTGATGCAGCGGGGACGAGGGCACCGAGCCCTGACTCTGCTGCCAGCTCACTGTGTCCCGGATCCCTCCCAGGACCCAGAGCGGGAAACTGGACAGCACACGCTGCTTTGAGAATGCCAAGTTGCCCAGTCATGTTGTTTGTTGCTGAGGGCTTACCTCCTCCCCCAAGCTTTTGGAGCCCAGCCTTGGCTAAGCTTCTCAATCCTATTTCTGCAAAAACTGTCCCAGGAAGAGGAGGACTTGGACAGGAGGATTCTGGGAAACATGACCAAGGCCCAGGCTGAGAATAGCAGCCAAGGAGTGGGGGAGTGGCGCCTCTGGAGCTAGGACCAGAGCTCAGGAGAGGAAGTGAAGAAAGGTAGCAACTGCATAAAGAAGTCAGTGCAAGTAAGTGTTCTGGCACCTCTCTGGCCATGGTCTTCCATCTTGCTGATACAAAACTAATCACAGCTTAATACCATGAGCCCATCGGCAGTGAGGCCGCGACTCAGAAACCAGATTCCGGTTTCCCATCTTGTGCCCAGAAGGTGGCAACTACAAGGTACAAAATTTGGTGGTGGTAGTGGGGGGAGGGGGAGGCCGGGGGGGCCACTGAGGCCAACAAATCTCCAGAGCTGTCAGGGCCTGACTGCCCAGTCTCATTCCAGCCCCAACCTTGTCTGTCAGCTGTATGACCTTGGACTCGTTACCAGTCCCCGCAATCGCCTCAGCTTTTCCCTCTGCAGTCGGTATATGCAGGCTACTCCCTTTATAGGATTGTTTTCACGGACTGACTTAGACCAGCACAGAGTAGGCATCCCAGCCATGCTCCCAGTTGCCTTTGTCTCATCCAACACCACCATCTGTTCTTGGTTCCCTCTGTCCTCAAATACCCAAGGTGGAACAAAATTTCAAATGCTTCTGCGGTGTGTTTTGGAAGCTGGCAACAGGAAGGGCGGAGAGGGAAGAGTCAAAACAGACAGGTAACATACCTAGTCACTCCCTCCAAGAGCAAACAGAGCCCCCAGCACAGGGGAGAGAGGCGAGCCCTGGAGGGAGAGGCCAAGGGAAGGTGCAGGTATCTGAGCCTCCCTGACTCCACCCAGTAACTTTCCACTGGCCCAGAGTCGGCTGCTGGCTACACACTTCCCCCAGGTGTGGCCCCCTGGTCCCCTCCCCAGCAGGGCCTGCAGGGGGCCGGGTGGCTGACGCACACCCTGCCGGAGATCGCAGCCGCCTGGAGGCTGATAAGGAGACCCGACTTCATCACATGGGACCAGCTGGAGGGACTGGCCCTGGCTGTTAGCATCAGCTGAACAGCTTCCAGATTGGAGAGATAAGGAGATAAGGAATGGAGGCGGCTTAGGACTCCGGGCTGAATGGCTGGAGAAGCCAGGGGGAGGGACATGGGGGCACTGCCAGCTGAGGCCTCAGGAGGCCTGGCAGCAGATGGGGGAGAGTTTAGGAAATAAGAAGGGCACAAAGGCCGTGGGGCAGGGCAGGATTCCCTCCCACGGGGGCTTGTTCAGCAGCTAGAATAACCCTCCCTCTCCAGGAACATCCAATCCTCTAGGGCCCAAGCACTCCACTCAGCCTCAGGCGTGGGGTCGGGGGCAGCCCAGGGGATCAAGAGAAGAGGATGTGGGAATATGGGTCTCAGTCCTGCCAACCTCAAACACCCCCAGGGAGATGAAGGTCTGGGTGAATGGGTGCTACTACAGAGCCCACGCCTCTCGGCAGGCTGCCGACTCCCACCTCCCTTACAGCCCCAGGACAGGTAGGTCCCCACTTAGGAGCAGAGCCCCCTGTCCCCACCTCCTGCCCCAACAGTGCTCCATCATGGCCCAGGAAGCTAAACCAAGGCAAGTGCAGATGGCGCTGGTATCCTGTCCCTCTCCCATTGCCCTTGGCCCCAGGGCTCAAGTGCCGAGAACAAGCTGCTAGTCCCAAAGCTCAGAGAGGACTGGCAGTCTGGGACAACCATTTGGTCCCCCCACATCCCCCCACCCTGCAGAGCAGCCTCGCCTCATTGCCCAGCTGTCCTCCCACCCCCTTCCTTACAAGGGTCAGTGCCTGATCTAGAAGGAAAGAAGGGAGGAGTGGATTGGACACAGGACAGTGTGCCCCAAGGTCACACAGCTGTGGCAGTCTTAGGAGGAACTCTGGTGGGGTGCAGGCCTCAGTCAGGCTTCCTGGGGTCCCTTTCCCACATCTGGAATCCTGTCGGGCTCCTCCCACTCATTCTGTGGGTCCTCAAACCCAGGGGAGCCTTCAGCCTTGACTGTCCACTTTGGGAGATATAACTGGGGGGAAGGGGCAGCACAGGGGATGGTGTGACCTCAGTTCCACAGGGCCCCTGGTGGTTGGGTACAAGCTGCAGAGGGTGAGGGTGTGAGTGTCGGGCTGAGGGGAGGCCACAGGATGGGCTGGCAGCTAGTTTTATATCTGGGCTTGCAGGAGCACAGGGAGGGTCAGAGGACCAGCAAGGGGACATTCTTTGAAGGAAGGAAGGAAGGAAGGAAGGGCTCCTCATTCCCGGTTGGTGCCAAAAAGCTGCAGGAAGAAGGTGAAGATGTAGATGATGTCTAGGTAAATGTTGAGGGCTCCAAAAATATACTCCTCAGGGCTCAGTGAGTGGCGTCGGTTACCCATCAGCAACTGGGTGTCAAATGCCAGGAACTGAGGGAAGGGGGAAAAGAGAGAAGTCAGAAAGTCCAGCACTCTGACACTGACCAAGGGGGCCCAGTGTCCCCACCCAGGCCCTCTCCGATTTTGTTACCATCATATACGGTTTGGCCACTCAGTGACCCTCCTGAAACAGCCCGAATCTGGAACTTTCCCAACACCTTCCATCTCTAATTAACACCTGTTTCCCAAGCACCTACTATGTGCCAAGCACAGGGAAATAGTAAAGAACAAGACAGACAAGATCCCCGACCTCATAGAGCTTAGAGTCTGGAGGGGAACTAGTTATTAGTATGAGTGTAACCAAAGAGAAATGTGAAGTGCCACAGGGGGGTGGCCGGTAAAGAGGAACCCGACCCATGTGAGTTTGACAGTGAGCTTGGGAAGGCTTCCTGGAGGAGGGGACCTTCAAGCTGAGGCCTAGTCTTCTCACCATTGCTGCAGAGCCCTGCCCTTAGAAGATGAGTGAATGCTTCATGTAACAGTGAGGAGAAAACAGGTACTTCTTCTGTGTTTTGCAGAAATTAGCCCACTTAGTCCTAATAACGTTCCTTGAGTAGGGATTATTCCCAGAGGAAATCGAGGCCCAAAGATATTAAGTTCTCGCCTGAGGTTACACAGCTGGGAAGTAGCAAAGGGAGGATTTGAACCTGAGCAGGCCGGCACCAGGGCCCCCACGCTTAGCCATTCTGTTCCACTGTTCATGGGCAGCACCAGGGGTTAATGTGTCTCCTGCCAGGAAACACTTTCTCCCCAGGGCACCTTCTTGGCCTCATGGACCAGGAACAGTTATTCCCTTAGAGGCAGCTCCTCTCTGCCACCCTGCTGTCCCCTTACCAGACCTTCCTACTGTCGACACTGATTCTTACTCCTCCCACTTAGCTATTCTCTGGGGTCCAAGAATAGGAAGCAGAACAGCCGCTAGAAATGGCATATGACACTTCCCAGGCATGGTGTAGTTTTCTGGGAGAATGAAGCCAAAAAGTTCCACTAGCAACCCAAAGGTTATGAGCCACTGGTCGACCTGGGATTGGGATTCTTAAAATGCATTCACATTCTTGTTAACCGGGCTGTGCCCGGCTCTTCCGTAACTTGTGTGTGGAAGACCTGTGTTCCTTGGGTCCTCTGGAACGTTCATTAGGCAATAAATACGTGTAGGGCAAGAGTTGGTGCAAGTGATTTGCTGGCAGAGACAACACCATGTCTGCCTTCCGGGCTCACCGCTTAGTGGGGAACACTTCCAGACGATTGCAGTAAAACTCAGAGGGCACCTGGGGTGGCTCAGTCAGTTGAGCGTCAGACTCTTGATTTCAGCACAGGTCATATTCTCATGGCTTGTGGGATCGAGCCCCGCATCCGTCTCTGTGCTGTCAGTACAGAGATGCTCTCTCTCTCTCTCTCTCTGCTCCCCCCCCCTTACTCTCTCTCTCTCAAACTAAATTCATAAACATTAAAAAAAAAGAAACCTTGGTAAATTCCATTATTAGGGCTGCTTGAGCAGGAGGAAGGTAGCCCAGGAGAAGTGACATTTTGCCTGGGCCTCGAAGGATGAGTAGGAGTTTGCTACACAGAGAAGGCATGGGGAGGCGCGGGCCATGGTATGAAAAGTGAGGAATTCGGTGTGGCAGAAGCAGTGGGGCAAAGGGACAGAGAGAAAGGGACTAGAGCTCAAGGGCCAGAAGCTCTAATACAGAACAGCTCCAGCATGGGGGGACATCAAGGCATGACCCCCTCAAAGGTGGGGGGGGGGTGATTATGAGCACGGCCTTGGAAGTCTGCCCGACCTGGACTGCAGCCTCAACTCTGCTCCTCACTAGCTCTGGGACCCTGGGCAAGGCAGCCTCCCTGAGCCCGGGTCTGTTAAAGGGAGATGAGTGTGCTTGCCTCCTGAGGCCGTGAGAATAAGATAATGCACACCAAGTGGCTGGCACGGTGCCTGACACGTGGTACGAACTTAATGGACGTGAGCTATTAATGTGGCTTTATAGTTGTTACATGCAGAAGGAGGGGTGCCCCCTTGAGAACACGTGTATGCTGCTGCTGAGAGCCAGGTGTCTCCAACAGCTCATCCAGGAGGCGGAAATGTTACTAGGGGACGCTACGCAGCCTTAACAGAAGGAACGCGGAGAGCCACAGCCAGGGCTGAGGGGGGGTTGTGCCAGGCACGTCAGGCTCCCTGAGCTCAGCAGCGTTGAGGGAACGGTGCATGAGACCGCAGGACTGGAGTCGGACGGCTCGGGTTTGAGTGCCGGTTCCACCCCTCAGTAACCATCACCCACTTGACCTCAGTGTCCTCCTCTACCAAGTGGGACAGTAATAATGACCACACTATGGCATGGTTTTGAGGGTAAGTAGATGTATGCGGCCTCAACGCTTATTGTTCCTTCGTATCCTGTCACTTCGTTCTACTCGGCTCCTTCTGAATAGGATTCGGATTCTCACATAAATTTGCCCTCTAAAGACAGAACACGCAAGGAGAGGGACCGACTTGAATGCTACAGGCTGCTTAGCAGTCATGCTGCCAGCATAAGTTAATAAATTGCTGATCTGGCTTATCAATCAGTGGCTTGCTTGGTTGATTTCTCAGAGCCTGGTCACCCCTGGGTGAGCTAATGAAATTGACTCTCTCAACCTAGAAGGCTCGGACCCAACCAGGTCTGGGGGTGGCTCCTCCAAGGAGCACCCACCCAGGAGGCCTCCTACAGCAGCCAGCAGGCTTTGCTCTTGGAAGGAAGAGGAATGAAGTGATTTCCGCCCCTGCCCTTGGCCTATAGCTACGGATGCTTATCTACGTGGTGCTCTCTGGGATAGCCTGCCCCAGATTCCAATACCATTGCACCTGTCGCTGCAACCTCATGCCTGCGAGTCAGCTGCAGGCTTTCCCTCATTTAGTCCCACCAATATTTATTGAGCACCTACTATGTTCCAAGGAGCTTGTCTTCAGAGAATTGACAGTCTAATGAAAGCAAATTATCAGAGATTACATTATGAGCATGCATTCATTACAGGGGCAAGCAGCCCGATAATCTTGGGTGTTGGTAAGCATCGTTAACTAACGTTTTGGTTGGGAGTGGATATCTTGGTTATAGTTAACATCTGGCAGCTAAGATCTCAGCTGGTTTGACCGCTGACATCTGAAAGGACACAGGTACTTCCTAGAGTTGGTGGCCAGCTGAACACAAGAGGAGGAGCAAGTGGGAGGAGGAGCATGGGTTAGGGGCAAGAGGCAGGAGTGGGACTAGGAGGCTATTAATTTACATCTGAGTTGCCCTTTCACACACTAATCCTTTATCTCATTTCTGTCGCCCAATATGCCCTGGGAGGTGGGAATTACTATCACTATTTTACATACAAGGAAAGGAGTCTCAGAGCCAGTGAGTGGCTTGCTGATGGTCATTTTTCTTCCGTGCCGGGGGACATCAAGGCATGACCCCCTCAAAGGTGGAGAGATGGGGGTGATTATGAGCACGGGCTTGGAAGTCCGCCTGACCTGGATTGCAGCCTCAACTCCGCTCCTCACTAGCTCTGGGACGCTGGGCAAGGTAGTGACCATCTGTCTCCTACTCTGATAGAGAAGCAGGCAGAGTGGGCTTGCCGGGGGAGGGGGCATGCACAGAGGGCAGAGGAGCCAAAGGCAAACTTTCCTGGCTCACCCTGTTGGCTGGGCCCCCTGGCCACACACTTGGCCTGACCCTGCTGTGTCCAGGACCTGGGCTTATGTCTCTTGTCCTCTCCTCCCAGAGGTGAGGCTGGGGGAGCCACGCCATGGAGGGGCCAGCTCAGAGCCAGCAACAAACAGGCACCGGATGCAAAACGCTGACCTTACAATGTGTTGAGTCAGCATAAAAAAAATAGCTCGTGGACCATGTCCATCCTACAGAAATGCCAGCATGAGTGTGCAAAACAGCACGCCCAAGGCCGTTTGCAGCAGCGCTGGTTCTAACAGTGAAATACTGGAAACCCTAAACTCTCAACTAGGGAATGGTTAAATAAACTACGGGCAGCAGCACCAAGGCAGAAACATCTCTGATATATGCTATTATTAGAAAAGAACAAGCTGCACAAAAATGTGCCTCATACGATTCCCTTTCTGTAATAACAACAACCCAAAAACTCACAAAACTATATGTCATACAAGCCTATATAGCAAATACGTATAAAATGCACGTAGAAAGGTCCAGAAGGAGACAACTGATCGTAGCACTTACCACTGGGCAAGGCAGCGAAGGACATGCAAATAGCATTTGCTTTATCTACATACTGTAAGATTTTAAAAACTGAAATATGTGAACAAATGTCTTCATATTTCATTTAATTAAAAAGTTTTATTTTTATTTCATTTTCTATTTTTAGGGAAAGAGAAAGCATGAGCAGGGGAAGAGGGGCAGAAGCAGAGAGAGAGTTTCAAGCAGGCTCCCTGCTCAGCATGGGAGCCCGACACAGGGCTCGATCCCACAATCCTGGGATCATGACCTGAGCCGAAATCAGGAGTCGGACGCTCAAACTACTGAGCCACCCAGGCACCCCTAATAAGAAATTTTTAAAAGAGAGATTAAAGTAACATACAAAAAAGTTGCTGAACCTTCTGAGGAATCTGGGGCACAAAGAGTGTGAGGGACTTGCCCACCTCACACAGCCAAGAGGACAGCTCAGATCTTCTGACCTCAAATTCCGTTCTTCCAGCATGTGACACTGCTCTGGGATCCGGGGTGTGTGTGTGTGTGTGTGTGTGTGTGTGTGTGTGTAGAAGGCTGGAAGAGGTGGAAAGAGAAGCACAGAGCTCAAGGCTAGCTGAGGCTTCCTGGGGGGCTACAGGGAGCACTGGGCCCATCTGGCCCTGCCACCACTTTCTGGGCTAGAGGGTGAGCCTGGGCTTCGAGGATTCTGTAGGAAGAGGCTGCCAGCCTCAAGCCCTGTGCCTTTAAAGGCTGGGATGCAGGACAGGGTGAGGGAGTAGGGGAGCGGAGGAGAGGCACTGAGTGGAGACCTGGGTCCATTTGTGGCCTGGTACCAACAGAAGTTATTTCTCTTGTCTTCACTGACCTGAGTGTCAAAAGTTTAAATGGTGCAGACAACATCTGCACGAAGCTTACATCTTTGGGAGCACCTCTAGGCAGCCACTGAAGGAACAGGGTCTGGCAGGTGTGTGAGCCAGAAGGCCTGCCCCAGGATAAAAGGGGAGCAGTGTATGGAAGTATGTGGAAGAGCCCATGTGTGGTCCTCTGAGGTAGGGCATGAGTGTAATACGGTGCTTAAGAACATGGACTGGGGAGGGGCACGTGGGTGGCTCAGTCAGTTAAGCATCCAACTTCAGCTCAGGTCATGGTTCGTGGGTTCGAGCCCCGCATCGGGCTCTGTGCTGACAGTTCAGAGCCTGGAGCCTGCTTCAGATTCTGTGTGTCCCTCTCTTTCTGCCCCTCCCCTGCTCACGCTCTGTCTCTCTCTGTCTCAAAAATAAAGAAACATTAAAAAAAATTAAAAACAAAAAAAAAGAACATGGACTGGGGAGGTATGCCTGGGTGGCTTGGTCGGTTAAGCATCCGACTTCAGCTCAGGTCATGATCTCATAGTCTGGGGGTTCAAGCCCCTTGTCGGGCTCCATTCTGACAACTCAGAGCCCAGAGCCTGCGTCGGATTCTGTGTCTCCCTCTTTCTCTGCCCCTCCCCCACTCATTCTCCCTCTCTCTCTCTCAAAAATAAATAAACATTAAAAAAAAAAGAACATAGATAGTCACACAGACCTGGGTTCAAATCTTGCAACTGACTACCACTAACAGGCAATATCATCGATTACTAATGATGCACCAGTCACTTTGTTAAGTGCTTTGCATATGTTAATTCACTTTCAAGTTACAACAACCTACATGGTGGGTACTATCATTACCTGCATTTTAGAGATAAGGAAACAGAAGCACAGGGAGGTTATATGATTTTATCAGTTCACACAGCTAGAATACGGCAGAGCATGGATTTGAACCCAAGTACTCTGCTCCAAAATTTGGTGCTCTGAGTTACAAGGTTAACATTTACGATAAGGGTAAAAGTTACCATGGTAGTGGAGAAACTATCAAGTTCCAAGTGCCAGGCTGTTTTCTTTTTTCCTTTCAGGTATTAGCTTATTTAATTACGACCACGACTTTGTGGAATAGTTCATATTAGGCCCATTTTATTTATTTATTTATTTTTTTAATTTTTTTTTTTCAATGTTTATTTATTTTGGGGACAGAGAAAGACAGAGCCTGAACGGGGGAGGGGCAGAGAGAGAGGGAGACACAGAATCGGAAACAGGCTCCAGGCTCTGAGCCATCAGCCCAGAGCCCGATGCGGGGCTCGAACTCCCAGACCGCGAGATCGTGACCTGGCTGAAGTCGGACGCTCAACCAACTGCGCCACCCAGGTGCCCCTATATTAGGCCCATTTTAAAGACGAAGCAGGTGAGGCACAGAGGAGTCAAGTAACCTGCCCAAGGTCACAGTGGTAAGAGGATGAGCTAGATCTTGAAAGTCATTTGGGTGGGGGTGCATGTGGCCACCTGGAGGACTCCCCTAGCCCTTCTCATAGCACCTCTTCCTGGTTCTGCTCTGCATCTGAGAGCAGTGACTCCTGCCCTCCCTGCCCCAGCATGCCAGTTAGACACTCCTCTGCCCAGCTCCTTACGGGGACTCTGAACCGTCCCTCCCTCAGTCCCCCACCCCTGGTGGTGGAGGGGGTGGAGCTGGGAGGAGGACTCCTTTCACTGTCTCCAGGTCAAGGTATTGGTTTGAAGGGCTTGGTTTGGGCAGGGCATGGGTTCCTGAGGAGGACTGCTTCAGGAAGTGAAACTGAGGTGGGTCCTGGGAGGGGGACACCTAGTGCACTTTCCCCCTGAAGGAGCAATTACCCGTCAATCCAAGCTCCCCGCTGCTGCCCTCAGAGGAGAGCGCTCAACTTCGGAGGGTTCAGATGAGGCCGCAGGTGAGGTGTCAGGGCTGTTTTAGTGGTGGAGGGTGGGTAGCAGAACAGAGAAGGTTCTCACTAGATCTTTCAGGCTCACGTAAAAAACTGAGGCGAAAGAGCCTCTGAGCTCTGAATGAAATAAAGGTAAGTCTAAAATAAAATGATACCCCTGCCTTGGGTTTGGGTAGCCACTTTTGCTTTTCAAAGTGTTTCTCTAATTGTGAAGAAGGTAGGGCATATGTCACAGCCCTGAGTAAAAAAGCAGGGGCGGGGGCAAACAGGAGTCTCTTTCCAGAATCCTCCAGATGCTGTGGGGCTGGCCTAGGCCAGTCAGGGGAACATCAGGGACACAGATTCTCTGCTGGGGTTGGATGGGAGTAACTGCTGAAAGCCTGATCTCAAAGGTTGAGAAAGCCTCCCTGGGTTCTTCTGCTGTGCAGGAAGTCAAGCAGCAGGAACTCTCTGGCCTCTATTTTCCCACCTGTGAAATGGGACAGGGAGATAGAGTCGAAAGAATAGCTGGACTGAGAGTCAGGAAAATGGGGCTTTCATCCAGCTTGGCAGCTAACACTGTGTGTGTGTGTGTGTGTGTGTGTGTGTGTGTGTGTGGTTTATGAGGGTGCGTGTGGGGTGGGGAGCATGCTGTCTCAGGGCCTCAGCGCATATAGGTCCCTGCCAGCACTAAGGACTCACCTCAACCCTCCTTTCTTGCAGGGACTGAGGACAGAGGGCTGTATGTATCTTCCCCATGGGCAGGGCTAACACCTACAAAGCATCTTCCTACCTCAGCTTCACTCATCCAAACACCATCAGGCGCTGAAGCATCCAGTACTGACCAACATACCTGTTCTTCCTGCCACCCTGTCCCCAACTCTGGCCCTCTGCCTGCAGTGGTCTTTTAACTGGTCTCTCAGGCTCTGGCCTACCCACACAGCTTCTGGCTAATCTTCCTTAAAACACAGAGACCATGAGGGGCGCCTGGGTGGCTCAGTCGGTTAAGCGTCCGACTTCATCTCAGGTCATGATCTCACAGTTCGTGAGTTCGAGCCCCACGTTGGACCCTGTGCTGACAGCTCGGAGCCTGGAGCCTGCTTCCGATTCTGTGTCTCCCTCTCTCTCTGCCCCTCCCCCGCTCATGCTCAGTCTCTCAAAAACAAATAAACATTAAAACACACACACACACACACACAGACTGTGATGTTTTCTCAGGTCTCCAATCCATCCAGGCCAGGCAGGGGACACTTCTGTTCGTATTGGGCTTGTCGCCTAATTTCCAAAGTCCCATGCTTAGTTTCTTCCCTAAGTCTCCTGGCTTGGCTTCCCGGTTTAGGTGGCTGTGAGATCCTAGCTTCCCCAAAGAAGGACTAGCTCTGAGGTAGAGCCACACAAGTACGGAGGTTCAGCCACAGCGGGAAACCTGCTGGCCAAGCCCTTGGCCCAACCCGCTCTCTCTCCCTGCCCCAACCCTCCTGCTCTGTCCCAGCCCCTCCACTTTGCCCCATCATCTCACCCAGCCAAGCCCTCATACTCCCCCACCTGACTTTCCATGAGCACTATAAAAAAAAGCACCGAAGGAGAGGGCACTAGTGGGGTCAGGAGGATAAGCCCTGAGGTACCTGCGGGCTGACTCACCCACTTCTACTGGCATTTGGGTCTGGTACCCAGTGAGGGGTATGAGATAGGGGTGAGGCAGAAAACCCAAAGCCTCTTGAGAATGCACCAAGGCTGGATGGGTGAGGCCTAGGAGGGGCCTCTTCCTCAAGGTTGGACCTCGGCCCTAAGAAGCCTGGGCTCCCCACCCCTGATCTCGGCCTAGTCCAGCTCAGTGGCCCTGCCCTCACAGATGGTAGAGACTGTCAGAGAGGGGCTAAGGTATCTAGGAGAGAAAAACCATTTGAATTCTAACAGCCCTTCCAAAGCCCAGGCTGGGAGCATTGGGTGGGTCCTCGCTGGAGGTCTGGGGTCTCCTCTGAGGCTTCTCCCCTTTCTCACCCACCCTCCTTGTGGCAGCTGGGTAGGGATGCTCTGAGTGCGTCGCTGGGAGGGCCCCTCGTGGTGCTGAGAGTTCTCCACAGGCTAGGGTGGGAGATGCCGGGATGGGCAGATGAAGAGACTGGGCGTGCTGGGTGCTGGGGATGGGTTGGAGCTAGGGGACCACAGCTTCCACAGGACAGAACTGATGCAGGAAGCAGGGTCAGATTGAGGTCAATGGCCTTCTGAGTTGGGGTTCATGGAAACACCCGGAGATTGTTCTTGTGGGGCTGGGCCTCTGATGGCCTCTCTCCACCTAAAACTCAGAGGAGGGAGGGCAGTGAATCCAGGGCCCTCCTCGGCTCTCCCCTACCCCAGGGGCCCCAGGGAACCTGTGCATGTCTTCCCTCCTTTGGTCCAGGTGAACAAGGTCAGGAGGTGGAGCTGGGGGATTCAGACCACTCCTGGCCATTGTTTACATAATCTGGAGGAGGAGCCCTACTGAGACATTAACAGCTAATTAGGCACTGTGGTTCCTCCTCCCCTGTGACTCACCGAGCAACTGAGGCTTTCTTTCCCTGCTCTGACCAGCATCTTGGCCAGTCCTGGCCCCTCGACACGCCTCTCAGGCACCTATTCGTTCCATAAACATCAAAGGGGTGCCAGGCACTGGGGATGCAGTAAAGTAACAAGCTAGACAAAAACCCCTGCCCTCAAAGAACTTACATTCTGCTGGAGGGAGACCATCAACAAACAAGTCAGAAAAAAAGGATGAACAGTGCTGTGGCGAGAAATAAAGCAGGGAGGAGGAGTAGGCAGTGTGTGCGTGCGTGTGTGCTCAGTCACACAGGATTGTAAATCAAGCGAACACTTGAAGGAGGGGACACAGGGAGCTGTGAGTGGATCCGAGAGGACAGATGGAGGCATCTGCAGGTGGAGAGGCCCCGGGCTAGGAGTGAGCCTGCCGTGCTCAGGGGCAGCAAGGAGGTGCACATGGCTGCACCAGAGCGGGCGGTGGGGGGCATGGGAGGAGGTGAGGTCAGGGAGGACCTGTAGGCCCAGGAAGTCATCCCTGGAGGCCCAGCAGAGGAACCATGTGACCTCATTCACACTTAACAGGATCAACCCGAGCTGCTGCACTGAGCACACACTGTGGGGGCCACGCCAGTGGGAGGCCACGGCGGCAATTCAAGAGGGGGACCAGGGAGTAGCCATGAAGGTGGAGACAAGTGGTCAAATTCTGCCTAGAAGGTGGGGCCAATAGAATTTGCTATAGGGCCAGAAGTGGGGTGTGAGGAGAGCGGAGGAGTGGAGGATGTCAGCAGGGCGTTTGACTTGAATGACTGGAAGGACAGAGTTGCCATTTACAGAGATGGAGAAAAGGCTGTGGGAGAAGCAGGGGTTCAGTGAGAGCAGGTGCTCAGTTTCAGACATATTAGGTTTGGGGTGCCTATTAGGTTTCCAAATGCAGATACTGAGTGGACAATAGGAAATTCGAATCTGGAATTCTGGGCTGGAGATCAACTGTAGGGCCATCAGCATAAACGATGGTATTCAAAGCCTTGAGAGGATCCTGACTTGAAAGATCCTGTAGAGAGTGAGCGTAGAAAGAGAGGAGTTGATGGCCCTATGGCCCTCGGTGTAAGCAGGGGGACAGGAGAAAGACAGGACAGCTGGTGGCCAAGATGCCCAGGGAAGAAGATGCTTCTGGGTGGAGGAATGAGCAACTGTATCAAACAGGCTGAGGGTCTGGCAAGATGAGGGCTGAGAAATGACCACTGCTGACCCTGCTGAGAGCATTAACAGGGTTGAGAGAATTCGAGAAGGATTGGGAGGAGAGAAAGGAGGAGACAAATTGGAAATACAGGTATCCCTTGCTTTCTGAAAGTTTGAGTTACATTGTTTCATTTTTACCAAAGACCTGTAGTACCTGATTTCGCTAGCCAAAAGAAATCCAAAGAGGATTTTCACTTTTACAAAAAAAATGGCGGGGGGGGGGGGGGGGGGATAGCATTCAGTATTTGCTTTGCAGGGAGCTGATATATAGAGGCGGCACACCCAATGATAGAGGCAGCATGCACCCCAGACAAGGAGTGGCACCCCCGAGCTCCTTCCCTGGGAACTACACCCAGCATCTGGGCATCAAGCCGCCACAGTTTTGAGCAGTGTCTGTGAGCATCTGTGTTTTATCTCTATTTATTTTGTGCATCATGTCAGCAAGATATGTCCTAAGGTAGGAGAAAAACCCAAGAGAGGTTATTTTGGAGGGGGGCTGGGATACTGAAAAATTTTTCCATAGACATTAGTTGCTTCTTCGCTTATACCATTTCAGCTTACAAAGGTTTCATAAGAATGCATTACTTTTGGGGGAAGCTTATCATCAGTGTAGATTCCCTTATAAGGATTTTTGCTCTAAATGGGGGTGCTGCAAAGGGATGTGGGTCAAGAGTGGTGTGTGTGTGTGTGTGTGTGTGTGTGTGTGTGTGTTTCCAGATAGAAGAAATTATAGCCTGTTTCCATGCTAATGGGAATAGTCCAGTAGAAAGGCCAATACTGATGGGGGCGGGGCGGGGGTGGAACAGGGGGTTTGCTGGAAAGAACTTCCAGCCTCTTCCCAAATCCAAGCTAATAGGAGTTGTCTTCTTTGAGGGGGACCACAGGGGTGCTGGAAGTGGCACCAGGCTGGGCACAGGACACAGGCTGGGTCCTATCCCACATCTGCCAACTCTTAACACCCAGGGCTTCGGATGGGGAAAGCAGGTCTTATAACATCAGTGCTGCCGCCTTCCCTGGGTTGTGGTGGAGATCCAATGAGGTAATAGGTGTGAAAGTGTTTTCTAAAATGTAAAGGGTGGAACAGATGGCTGGGATTATTTTTACTATTCTAACAACACAAGGGATTATTAAACAAATTTAAGGGATTGCTATTCATCCAGCCTTCCTTGTATGTACAGCCTTCCTGTTTAGCTGACATACTGGCTGTGATCTGATCCACAGGAAGCCAAGCAAACTCCCCTACTCTCCACTGATGCTCGCCGTGCTCCCCCTCTGCCCTGCACATTGACCCCTCTTCTTCCATTTGTCCCTGGCAGACACTGTCCTCTGAAGCCTCCCGGGTTCACTTCCCCCCATGTGACCCTGCATTTTTCTTTCCTCTTGGTCTTATTCCCCACTCCTTCCTTTTCATTGAAAGAACTTTTTAATGTTTATTTATTTTGAGAGAGAGAGAGAGAGAGAGAGAGAGAGAGCAGGGGGAGGGGCAGAGGGAGAGAGAGAGAATACCAAGCAGACTCTGCACTGTCAGCATGGAGCCCAACGCGGGGCTCAAACCCACAAACCGCGAGATCATGGCCTAAACCAAAACCAAGAGTCCATGGCGCAACTGACTGAACCACCCAGGTGCCCCTCATTGGAACTTATTTTAAGTAGGTCCTGCCTGGAGGAAAGAGAGTATTGGTGTGGGAGCCAAGAGAAGTTAGTGCTGCATGGTGACCTTTCTGGTTTGCCCGAGATGTAGGGGTTCCCTCAAGCAGTGGGACTTTCAGTGCTCAAACTGGCAAAGTTCTGGGTAAACTGGGAGAAACTGGTCAGCCTAGCCTTGACCAAGGCCACACTTAGTTGATATGCCATCATCTTGCCAGGAAACGGGACAAACCATTTAACTTCTTTGTGGTCCAGTTTTCCCATCTATGAGAGGAAGGGCTTGGAGTTTCACCAGATCCCTTTTTAGTGCCTTCAGCACTAAAACATTCCAACGAGGGACAGGAGGGTCTGGTCACTCCTCCTGCTGGTGTTGGTGTTTACCTTGTGTGCTCCCTGAGAAGAGGTCACCGAGATGAGCTTGCCCACCTGGGCGGGTCCCGGAGCACCATCACATTCAGGTGCCCACCTGAGCAAAGGGCCTGTATTGGGCTCTTCCAGGCAGATGTCTGTCCCTGGCTACCTCCTGTCTCCTGGGCATCTCCCTGGGGCCGTCCCGAGCTCCTCCCCACATAGCCTCATACCCAGAACGGGGCTCTGCAGCCAGACCATCCAGGTTGTCACTCTGGTCCCCTGCTTCCTAGGATGCTGTGTGAACTCGGGCAAGTCGTTTAGGCTCTGAGCTTCGGGTTCCTCATCTTAACCTGATCACAGCAGAAGCTATTTCACAGAGTCATGGTGAGGGTTAAGCGCACATGGAGAGCTTGTTGGTGGGGGAGGTGTTCAATAAATACCGTCATCATCATCACCATCAACACTCTCAGTTTGGTGACAACAACCACGACCACTGGGGATCTCCCTTGCTCCAAGAAGCCTTCCCAGATTTTCCCTAGGAGAGCAATGACTAGCTTAGTCCCCGTGGCCAGGGCACCCTCATTCTCTCACCCCTGCAAGCAGCACTGGCCCTCCCCAGGAGCTAGGGGTGTCTCTTCCCAGCTCTGTCTAACGCTCCAATCCTGTTACCACCTTCTTCCTCCCCTGCCCAGATAAGCTGGTGTATCTCAGAAACCAGAGAGCATTCCCTGAAAGCAGCGCTGAGCCTTGACCTGCCCACAGGAGCTTTACAAGGTGTCAGGGAGGAGGTCCGTGAGGAAGACGGGGATAGTGGAGGGGCTTGGGGAGGTGATCAGAGGCTGAGAAGGCGGGGCCCCCAGGGAGCCACACTCACCAACGTAAACACGCCTGCTCCCAGAGCGGCATACACAGCGTGGAGCCAGGGCACCTGTGGAGCAGACACAAAATGGGTATAGGGTGACAGGCAGCAAAGGAGGGCTCAGTCCAGAGACCGGGGGATGTAGCACAGACCTCCCTGGTGGGTTCCCTCTCTCACAGCAACCCCCAACCCTCCCCAGCAGTCCTGAAGACACCCCAGGACAGAGAGGGGTCCTTGATTCTCTGTGTGCTCAGGGTGCGTCTGGGGAGCCCCAGGGTAACAGTGATCAGGGAGGGACTGGCAGGGGATCCCAGCTGACATGTACTTGGTGTTCCCTCCATACACAGCCCTGGACTCAGGCTGGTTGAGGGAGACTCAACCTGTTGAACCCC
The DNA here is from genome assembly GCF_014898765.1 of Herpailurus yagouaroundi. Taxonomy (NCBI): domain Eukaryota; kingdom Metazoa; phylum Chordata; class Mammalia; order Carnivora; family Felidae; genus Herpailurus; species Herpailurus yagouaroundi. Next base: position 5,010,604 of record NW_024412407.1, on the reverse strand, counting down.
TGCCGTCCTCCCTGCCTGAGTCTGGCCTCAGGCCGCTACCTCCCCCGCAGACACACTCATCCCTGTCCTGGTGGGGTCTGTCTGTTCCTCTGTAGGGGAATTCCCTAGCTTTGCCTGGAGGCGTAAGGGGCTCAGAGGTCTGTGTGTGTGTGGTGGGGGGATGGGGGGATCCTATGGAATCCCTGCCAGCCGTTCATGATGCGATTGCTTGCAGCGCCCCTTCCCAACCTTGGCCACCCCTAGGTCTCAGGGGCACCCAGCTGGGTGTGGAAACCCTGAAGGTTTCAGCCATGCCTCCCTCCACGGGGAGGGAAGGAGACTCTTGGAAGATTCTTGGAAACAAAGGCATCCCAGTAGCCTGACCTGGATCAATAAGCGGTTCTTTGAAGTTTGGAAGCCACTTCCTATAACTGCCTCTCCCCCATCCTAGATACACAGAGGGCCCCCAGACCAGCTCCGGCCCCTCCCTTCGTCAACAGGATCCTGGGAATTGCCAAGGAAATGCCAGAACCAATCCTGATGTCCTGGACTTGGAGCCAATACCCTGCGGACTGGGGCTGGGCAGGATGGGGTGGGGGGAAGGGGGAGTGGGGAATGCCGCTTCTAGCCTGGCAGAAAAGGGGCAGTGGGGGGACCATGCACCAGAGGTGGTTAAGAGGAGTCCTGGGTGGGGGTACAAGCACTGAGCCCTTAGCAGGCGTCTAATAGCTTCATCCTCTGGGTTCCCAGGATTAAACCTCAAGCCCCTCCTGTGATGCTTCTCCACCTGCAGCACCCTGACTGCCTCAGTCACCCCTGAGCCCTGTGCTGTCCGAGCTGCATTTCCCAGGGCAGGCTGGACAGCTGAGATTTGGCTGGCCCCATGGACACCGTAATGGGGTGGGGGTATGCTCAGACCCCCACTGCCCCACCTCCTGCCTGCCTGGCCAGCCACATTCTGGCCCTCTGGACTTGGCTGATCCCTCAGGGGCCCCAGGAGGTCCTTCTTCAGGGCCCTTCTGGGCTTGGTGGCGCTATGGAGCTCCTGCGCTCCGGTCCCTGCCCAGGGTTTAAATGTGCTGTGGCTTCTCCCTCGGCCTCACCTCCCCCTTAGAGGGGAGGATGAGAAAGGTGAAGCCGGATGTGGCTCATGGTGTGAGCAGATGCCCACGCCTGCCAAGAAAAGCCTCCTTGTTTGTTTGCTTACACTGCCAACCAGCTCAGGGCAGGTGCCAGGAGGGCTGGACAGGATGACAGGCTGTGGGCCTTTGGCTCTGGGCCTTCCCTGGAAGGTGGGGAGGAAACGGCACCCTTGGGAGAGGTGGGGCTCTCCCTCCCTCCCCAGGGGCCCCACTGGGAGACCCGGGGACTCACGTATTGGAAGGGCAGGAGGATGGCCAGGATGAGTCCACTGAAGAAAAGAGTCATGAGCAGCACGAAGATCACACCCTGGCAGGAGGTGAAGTCAAACTGCAGGGATGGGGCAGGTGTGAGCCATTGGGCCAGCACAGAGTGGCTTGGCACTCCTGGGGACCCCTGCTGGGCGGTGTGCTGGCCAGAAGGCTGAGCCCTAAACAGCAGGCTGCTGTCTTATGCTCCCTACCTAGAACCTGGCGACCCCCTCCTCCCCTCCTTCAAGTGGCCTCCCAGACTCTACACACCCCTTTCCCCCTCCCTAGCTAGGGACCCAAGCTTGGAGCCCCCCATCCCATAGGCCTTGTCCCGCCCATAAGCCCCAGAGCTGACCTTAGTCTGGAAGCTAAAGACGGTGACTGAGAGGCAGACGAGAGCCGTGATGCCCAGACACAGCAGCACAGATGTCGTGTTGTAGTAGCTGCGGGACACAGGGCCGGGGGGCTCAGCTTCAGGCCGGGGTCCTGGTTTCCCCCGGCCCTCCTCCCAGGCCCACTGCCTTCTGCGGGGACCTGATCCCTCAACCTCTGGCCCCCAGCCTCTCTCCTGGGTTCTGCCCTCCCCAGCATGCTTAGACTCAAACTCCTCTTTGCAGAGGATGGAGAGGGGTTTGTGCTGGTACCAGGGAGGCTTACAGGGAGTGGTGTGACCACCCAGGCTGGGGTCTCTCAAGCTGCAGTTTGAGAGAGGTCATCTTGCTCTCCTCCGTTCCCCACCTCCACCCCCCAACCTGGCCAGGTCCTGCCGTCACTGTTCAACGGAGTGTGAGAGAAGAGGGCTCCAGGCCAGTGTTTCCTGCCTGCCTGGACCTCCACCCTCCCTGAACGCTCTCTGAAGGGGTATGTTCAGGGGCAGCTCCCCTCAGGGAGTGGCCCGTTCCCTTCCACCTGTCCCCTTTACCTGGACAGCATCCCAGTGAGGTAGGCCATGGACAGGGTCTGGAAGGAGAAGCAGGATGAGGGAATGCTCCAGAATCCAGCCTTTGGGGGCCCAGTCTGGGCCTCCACTCCTTGGGCACACCCCTCAACTCTGCATCGGCCTCGCCCCCACACATTCACTTCTACAACTCAGGCCTGGTGAGGAGCGTCCTGACAGGCCTGCACTAGCTGTGTTCCCTTCTTCCTTTTGCAGCCCTGCTCTTCCCTCCTCTCTATGACCTACTCTTCTTTATCCATTGCTCTAGGATGCCACATTCAAACCTCTTAAAAACAACATAACAAAGAAAAGAGACAATGGCTGGAGGAGTCAAGGGTGGGGGAGACTAAGCCTATTTGGAAAGAGAGGGTGGGATGTCTTTGTTGTAGAAGGGGGGTGAAAATACCCCGGCCTCCACCAGTCACCTCCCATTGGACATCTGCAGCCCAGACTTCCTGGCCCTGGAAGCACCCCCCCGCCCCCCCCGCTTCCTCCTCCCACTATGTGCACTCAGCATCTGTCCCCAGCTACCCCCAGATCACTTACGAAGATGGTCAGGAGAATCAGGTTCCAGGGGAAATGCCTCCTGTAAGGCAAACCACCGAGTTCAGAGGAGATTGGGGGGTGCCGGCAGCCACGGGCTGGGTCATTGCAGCTGGGAGGGGGGGGGCCTCTGCCTAACCCCATCCCCACTCCTTGGAGCCTCCTCCTTCAGCCACACCCCCAGGTGCCCCCATCTGTCGGTCCACACCACCCTGTTGCCACCTGAGAGGCGCCAAGGGAAGGAGGGAGGGGCAGGCTTGATGGAGCCCAGAGGGTAGAGCCCTCTCAGAAGTTCACAGCACACTGGCAGCAGGCAGGACTGGGGCCAGGGCTTTCGAGATCCTTCTCATGTTCCCACAAGTTGTTCCTCAAGCCATCACATACCTAGGTCCAGAACAGCAGGCCAGGGTCAGATAGGTGGCGAAGAATACAGCACTGTGAGAAACAGATGGGCAGTCAGCCCTTGCCCCCTGAGGCCCCTCCACCCAGTCCCCTGCTCATTCCACTCTCTGCCCGCCCCCCACCCTGCCGTCCACAGGCACCAGGTAGTATGATTGGGTCGGGAGAACGGTGTTTAAGACCTTGGTCGTCCTAGAACCTGGCAACGGGCAGGATGGTGGTACAATTCCAAAAGCCAGGAATGGGAATTGGGTGAGCCTGCTTCTGGAAACATGGAGTCTTGGGTGTCACGGACAGCTGACCACCCGATCCAAAGTGGCCTTCCCAGACACTCCCGATACTTCATACAGAAAGCTCGTATACGGTGTTTTCTAGGTGCCAGGCAGAGTGCCAGCTGCTTTCTGAAGACTAATATAATCCTCACACCTTCTTGCTCCAGAGTCCTAATTTATCACCACTGCCCCACGCTGCCTCCTTCAGTCCCCTCCCACCTTTCTCACTACATGTAATAACCTTGTTACTTTATTGGTGGTCTACCCTACTAGGCTGCAAGTGAATCAGGTGAAGGGCCCTCATCTGTCCTGCCAGCGCCTGGCACAGGCAGGAGGTACCCGTGGTATGAATTTCGGGATCAGATGGCCATGTCCAGTGGAAGACTGGAAGGGAACTCAGGCACAACCCCAGAGACAGGGATTGAAGATTGAGGATTTTCTAGAGAGCAGGGGAAGTGACGGCCAGTCTGGGAGGTAGAAGATGAGGGGCTGAGGACCCAAGGGGCACGCTCACGCCTACCTACATGGATGCCACCACCAATGCATGGTCTCCAGCCCCCGGTGGACCCTGAACATGGCACCTGCCATCCTCGCCCATCTCCCTTCTCACTTTGTCACCTATCCCCCAGAGCAGCAATTCCAACCGTCCTCCCTCATTTGCAAACCTCCCGGGCTGCCTCGCTCCTGCAAGGTCTGGCCTGGTGTGTTCCAGAAAGATTTGAGATGGCATGGAGCTCCCTTGGCCCCCTGCCTGCCACTGGCAAACGTAGTATCCCTTTCTTCTGTCCTTCCATCCCAGGCCAATCGCCCCAGCCTGGACTCTGGGCCCCACACCCTCAAACGCCCCTCCATGTCTATCTCTACAGCATCACCTTTAGCATCTACCTGCACCTCTCCTCCTACACGAACCTCCTTAACCGCTCTCCATCTTCAACCCAATGTCTTCCCCAGTTCCAGCTACTTCCACTTTATCCACCCTCACAGACAAGCTGCTTGAAAAAGTCGTCCTCACTCACTGTCTCCTTCTTCATCTCCTCATTGCTCCCCAACCCCACAAACTCAGCCCCAGCCCCACTTAATGACAGCTGGCTTTGCCACATCCCCGTGGCCTTGTTGAGTCCAAGCGATACTTGTCAGTCCCTGTCTTGCCTAACTTTTCAACATCGGATCCCTCCCATTATTCCCCCGGTTCCAAGATGACACTCTCGGGTCCCCTCCTACCTCCTTGGCCACTCCTTCCCAATCTCCTTCAGAGTATCTAAATTGGCCCAGTCCCTTTGACACAGAGTCCCATCAGGCTGTCTCCCTTCAGGCTCTCGCTGGGGGCTCGCTCATCCACGGGACTCCCTCTAGCAGGCAAATGCTCATGGCTCCCACACCCTCGTTTCTGATCTATGTGTTCCTTCTCAACCCCAGACCTGAATATGCAACTGCCTACTGAGCAGACATGGCCATTCAGAAACGCTCCAAACCCAACAGGTTAGGAGTGAACTTGCCCTCCTCCCTGCCCCTGCTCCCGTGTCTCCTATTGCAGAGGACATCATGCACGTCCAAGTCGCCCAAACAGAGAGCTCAGCATCCTTGACTCTCACCCAGCCTCGCCCGATTAATCACCTGGACCTGCCAATCCTCCTACCCAGGCAGCTCTCAGATCTGTCACCTTCTCTCCATGCCCAATACCACCCTTTTAGGTGGGGCCACCTCTGGTCCTGCTGCCACCCCTGCCTTCCACCCTCCAAGCTACAGGCAGATCCAACCATGAGACTCCCTTGTTTAAAATTACCAAAGATGGGGCGCCTGGGTGGCGCAGTCGGTTAAGCGTCCGACTTCAGCCAGGTCACGATCTCGCACTCCGTGAGTTCGAGCCCCGCGTCGGGCTCTGGGCTGATGGCTCAGAGCCTGGAGCCTGTTTCAGATTCTGTGTCTCCCTCTCTCTCTGCCCCTCCCCCGTTCATGCTCTGTCTCTCTCTGTCCCAAAAATAAATAAACGTTGAAAAAAAAAATTTAAAAAATAAATAAATAAAATAAAATAAAATTACCAAAGACCTGGCAAGGCCCTGCTTCATGTGCCTCCCTGAACCTACCTCCCTGGCCCACCCTTCCCTGCACTCCGCTCCTCCTCCTCTCTGCACCCTCACAACGTGCCTGCCACACTCTGCTCCTGCTGGAAAGGACTGACTGGCAGGGAAGCCTGACGCCTGGGTTAGAGGGGCTCCCTCCACGCACCACGAACATTCCTCAACCAAGGCCTCCAGGCCTGTTCATCTGAACCCCCACCCGGATATGGCATCTGGAGCGACCTACTCATTTTGCATTCCTACCACTAAGCGGGAGCCTGGCAATGGCTAGGTGGCCTTTAAATACTTCTGGATGAAATGCAAAAGAATAAGGGATGGAGGGGTGGAGATAAGCCTACTGGATTTGGCAAATAGGACGCCTCCATTTTCACCTTCTCCTATTCTTCAGTGGCTCTTGAGTGATGTGGAACAGTTGTCACAGTGATTGAGGGGTTCTTAGTATCGGGGGCCAGTGAAGGACAGTGGAAACATCCTGCCCCAGTTGAGAAACACTCCAGCATGTGCTCTCTTCTGGTCTCACTTGAGTCACTGGTCAGTCACTTGGGCAATAATAATAACGATAATAGCCTTGTCTATGTGTGTCCTGGGTGTGGGTCCTGTCTCCCCGCCAGACTGGGAGCTTCCAAAGGGCAAGGGCCCCGTCTCCTTTCCTCTCTGGTCCACAGTTCCTCAACCCTCAAGACCAGAGGTCACAGGAAGGGCAGAGGGACATGACCTGGGGGTTACAGGGCAGCTTTGGAGCCTGACATTCGCATTCATAGCCCAGCTCTGCACTCCTATTGTGTGAGCTTAAATAAGTTACTTAATTGCAGAGCTCCGTTTCCCTCCTTTGTGAAACAGGAGCACTGGTACCGGCTCACAGGGGCTGTAGCAGGATTTTGAGGGCACACAGGTCAAGCGTGGACAGGCCCTGGTACAGGGTAAGGACTTGAGAATGGGGGGTTGTTAGTATAATGGGACTGGCAGCCTCCTGGAGAGGCTCTGACCCACCTCTCCCAGCTCTGGGCCTCACAGTTTCCTCCTCCGCCTGCTTCCCCACCCCCGCCCCACAGCCCTGACTCCTTCCCCGCTGCCAGGGCTCCGAGGGAGCAATCAGACAATAAGGTAAGAGCCCACCGAGGGAGATGAGGGGGGGGGGGTGTGCCTTGAGACAGCGGTGAGTGGAAGGCGGGGGCTGGCAGGCTGCCATCCCAGGGGGCAGAGAATGAATCACAGACGTGAAGGAGAGACTCACTGGCATGTCAGAGCCTGGGCCCCAGGCCTGGGCTGGAGCCCTGGTCTGTTTACAGAGTGTCAGAACAGGGGAGGGAGGCTCAGGTGGAAGCCGGTCTAAACCCAGTGTCCTCCCCCAACGTATCCCATTCTAGGGCCAATCCTGGACCAGCAGGGGAAGCAGCAGAACATGTAGGGGAAGTGCACAAGACTGTGCTGCTTAGCAAGTGATAACTTCTCTCTGAGCCTCATTTCCTCATCCGTAAAATGGGGATAATCATAGTGTCTGCCTGGTAGGGTTGTTTATAAGGATCAAATGACAAATACCTGTAAAGCACTCAGCACCGTGTCTCACACATAGAAAAAGAGTGGTTTCGTTCTTATTGCTGTTAAGGGCTTGGTACGTTGAAGGAGGTGAGACCCACTCGGTCTCAGATCCAGAAGCAAATTCAGGGGGCAAAGTGGATAGAGTTGAGGGATGGGGAGGGGACCGGGCAGGACAGAGCCACAGGGTGGCTTTCTGGAGAAAAAAGCAGCATCTTGGTGCTGGGATTCCCAAGCACCTCTAAGGTTCTGTGATGCCCCTTAAAAGCACAGGGTCCAGGCCCACTCCTGATTTCTCTCCTCCCCCCTACCCCCACCCCTGAGCCAGGGAGAGCATCTCTGCTTTCTGTCTGGAGATGTTGAGGAGGAGCGTTGTTAAACCTCACCATTCACGGGCGAGAGTCTCATGCCTGCCCTCAGTGGGGTGGACTCTGCCCCACTTCTGAGCCTGCTCATTCCCGGGCTGTCTCCCTGTCGCCATCTGCTCAGGACCTGGAGTCCTGCAGACCCTCCCACAGAAGTCCTGGTGAGGGGCCTGGGGACTCCATTCCAGAGTCCTCAGGGCACCTGAGTCTGCCAGGGGGTGCTGACGTACTGGGAGCCATGCCAACCTGCCATGTGTGTTGGCCGGGGTGGCCGTCCCTGGGGCCTCATTAGCTTTATCATACAGTGCCCCCAGTTCCCCAAGATGCATGCCTCCTTGCCTGGTCTGCAGACGGGTCCTCTGTTCTATGCCCTAAGAAAGGCTCTAGGCGTGAATGTCTCCTCCCCTGGGACTCCCAACTTGACTGAGCCTCCCCACCACTCCTCTGCTCCTCCGAGGAGCCACCGAGGCCAGGATGGGCCTCCTTCCTGTCAGCCTATGGTTGGCTTGTATTAATTCAAGGCCCACTCGGACTGTTCTGGGCTCAGGATGGTTCAGGAGGCTTTGGGCTGAGCCCACATCTCCACCATACCTCTACCCAGGAGCGGGCCTGGGACAGCTGGAGTGCGCAAGCTCCTTTCCGGGCATTCAGAGCTCCCACCCCCGAAGACCCCCTGCTCTCTGAGATGTGTCAGATTCCCTTACATGGAGCCTTCCAGCCCCCTGCCGGTCTTGTCTCGTATTTACCACATGTACCACGTGCAGCCCCACTCCCACGCTTTTGCTTGAGCCACTTCAGTCTGCATCTGTTGAGGTGCACCCTCTCAAGTGGACTGAGGTCTTGGATGTCTCAGGCTCAGCCCTCCCGCCTCCCCTCCTCTGAATGCTGCTCACTCCCGTGCTGCTTTGTGCCACTCACTACTTTTCCCTACAGAGGTCTCCTCCCCAGTAGCCCCAGTGCCCAGTATGGCGCTGGGCTCACAGCAGGCGCTGAAGGAGACTTCGGTGAGAGTGGTATTGCTCTGAGCCCAGGGTAGTTCTGGCCTGGAATTACCCCCAAATGACCCCTAATTGCTCGGACAGGAGGGTCAAGGATCACCTAAGCCACCCAACTTCTCTTAAGTTACCTGCCATGTTCTTTAAAGAATAGAGGGCAAACAGGAGCCAAGTGCCTTGAGAAGAAGGGAGCCTGCCAAGTGGAGTGATTAAGAGCACAAGCCTCAACCTGAATCCTGGATTTGAATCCCAGCTCCGCCACAGACTAGCTGTGTGACCTTGGGCAAATTACTCAACCTCTCTGAGCCTTAGTTTTCTGAGATAATCATACCCAGTAGACTCGAGGATCGAATGCAATACTGTATATCCAGCGCACAGAACAAGGCCCAGCCCTTATTAGGCATTCTGTAAGTGGTAGTTACTATGATTAATAATTCATAGGCATTAATAACAACAATGTTAATAAGAGTAGCAACTATTATCATTAGTGTGGGCCAAGGTGTTCCAGCGCCCCCCCCCCCCCCTCAGGGCCAAGGTCTGGGTCTCTCCAGCCAGGGCCCCAGCCCACCTCCCCTCTTTGTGCAAGCACCAGAACCTATGTCTGTCTTCTTCCCTCCCCCTCAGATCCAAAGGGCCCGTCTGGTCATGCTCTTGTGAGGACAGTCTTCCTTTGGGGTGGAGAGAGCCATGGGCTTGGATTATGTCTGTGGAGACTTCCCACCCTGTGCCACTGAGGGTTCTCTGCGAAGGGGCCTGGAGGCCTGGGGTATACTCACTAGGATGCCCAGTACCATCCTGGGTTGGCCTGGACATAGTCCTTAACGGGGTCACTGCAGAGAAAGGAGGGGGAGAGAATCAGAATCTCCCCTATGTCTCCATTTCCACGTCTGCACCTGCCCCACCACGGTTCCCAGGACTTGCGAAGAAGAAAGGAAGAAGGGATCCTGGTGGCATAGGGAGCCCCAGCCACAGTCCCCGGCTGGGACATGGAGGTACCCGGCTGTGGGGCTGGAAGATCTGAGAGGAATGACCACTTCCCAGGCACCAACAGGCCCAGAAGGTACCGGGTCCACCCCTGCTGGCTAGAGGACTCCTCCGTGGGCACTCCCTAAGATTCCTCCCCAGTGTGAGGGCCTCCACTGCCCCACACAAATCTTTTCAGGCAAACATTCCAAAAGCAGTCTGATTCAGGGACCCCCGCCCCAGGCCTTGCCATGGCTGCCCCTAGAAGGTGCTGGTTCACACAACCAACTCACCAGAAGGTAAAGAGAGCCACGACACCCAACGTCACCAGCAGCTGGATCAGTAGGATTGTATAGACCTAGGTTTGGGAGGGAGTTCCGGTCAGCTTGGGGAGCCCCCACTGGAGGCTAGGGAGGCTCAGGCCCCCAGTGAGGCTCAGCGAGTACCTCAGCTTCCTAGTGACTCAATCTACTCTCCAGACCTACATCCTATACCCTCCCCTTTCTTTCCTAGGGGTCACTAGAATGGACCCAGGACAAGGTGAAAGACAAGCAACTTTGCTCCAGAGCCCACCCCCACAGGACAAGGGGCCCCATGTATCTGGAGACAGGTTGAGACAATGAGTTTGGGTATAGCAGGGGGCAGTGGGGTGAAGCACTTCCCAGCAGGTGCTATCAGCTGGGGTCACTAGAGAAGGGGGCACAGGGATGGCCTCTGTAGACAGAGGGCTGGGCCAGGGCCTTCTCAAGGGACACCCTGTCCTCCCCCCCAGTCCCCCAGTCCTGGAGAGTTGGGAGGAGGTGGTTACCTTTCTGATGAAGACTCGGCGAACTTTCTGGTCGTCCCAACTGAAGGTGGTGAAGAGCTCATGGTCTCCGGCGGGGAATCCGTTCTCATAGCTAGAGCTGCCTGTATGGACATGGGGAGGGCCATGAGGGCTCCCATGTATATAAATGCTGCCCCCAATGGCCACCTGTTCAGAGCTGACTTTTGTCAAACTGGTTCTCTGGACTGGGGAAGCTTTTTTCTCTAGTTCCGTTCTCAAACCTCCCACCCCACCCCATCCCACCCTCAGATCTTTTTCCCCAGCTGCTTCTCCTGAGTCCTGAGAATACACTGTCATCTCCCTACCCTTCCTTGCATGCTGACTGGGGCTCCCTGGGGGCCAATCCCTGCCATACAAATGTGGCCCTTTTCTCTTGTGTCCCCCACTCTCCTCCCTAAACACACTGGCTCCCTTTAGTGGCTAAGAATCAGAGAGAGACAGCCACTCTCCCAAGGCCACCTAGCACATCTCAGGGTCTAAGGTCCTACCCCTGCCTGCTCTGAGGCCCTTGGGGTGAGAACCAGGGACTAGTTGGATGGGAGAACCTTCTGGTGCCCCAGCTGGGAAGCAGGGCAGGGGGAAGACTGGAGGGGGAAGTAAAGCCAGGACAAGGGCAAGGAGTGGGGTATGGCTGGGGATGAAGTTTGGGGGCCTGGTCCCAGAACTGAGAACCCAGATATCAGGCCTGTGAAAGAGCATAGGATCCACAGTCAAACAGACCCACATGTGGCTCCCTCTTCTCAGACTGACTATCAGCCATCTTGGAGTGTCTTCTGCGATATGGGTCCGTGACACTCACCTCCTGGGGACAAAACTAGATGAAAGCGAAAGCCGATGGCTCTGTGCCTGGTGGGGACTATGCTGCCCTCTCCTTTGCACCCCTCATCTGGGCCATTCCTGAGGCCTCTGCTCTGTTCTCTTCCACTGTCCTTTTAATTCTTGCCATTTCTCCACGATCTTACCCTCCCTCCACAGCAAAAGCGTCAGTCTTGGTCTTTCAAAGCTGACCCTGCATCAAGCTCTTTGATGGCTCCCCACTGCCTTTTACTCAAGTTCAAGTTCTTTAACAAAGCTTCCACAGCCTCCCCCGAGCTCTCAGCCCCAATGCACACTGTTCCCTCCTACTTTTCTCCAGCCTGACTATATTTTTTCGGCCATGTGCTTTCTTGCCTCTGCACATTATATTCTTTCAGCCTGAACACTCATTTCCCTGCCTCTTCACCAGGCTAACTCATTGAGTCTTCAGGACTCAATGTGGATACCCCTTTGTCCAGGAAGTCTTCCCTGACTGCCACACGGATTAGGTAAGCTGCCTAGGCCTCTATCACTGCATCTCTTTCATTGTGTGGTAGTTGTCTGTTTACTTGTCTATACAGTCAGGCCCGTGGGGGCAACAAGTCTTGCAAATCCATGCATCGCTAAGAAATTTAGCACCACTGGTCACAGTGCTTGACACACACTTAGAGATGTTTGTCACATGTTGACTAAAATGAGCGTCCTTCTTGCCCTGACAGTTCCCTGGAAAACACTATTTAAGGCAGCTAGCCCTGGCAACCTGGATATGGAAAATGAAGAAGGGGGAGAGAGGGGAACCCACTGCAAACCTGGGGCCTGGAGGCCCTCACCCTTTTGTCTTCCACTTTCATGTGCGGTCTACATCTCCTGCCAAAGCCCAAATGGCCAGACCACTGAGCAGGCGATGAGGACAGAGAAAGTTCTGTGGGTGTCTGGGGCAGTGAGAAGGACTCACACAAACACCAGACCTTCATTGGCTCTCCAGTAGGTCACGGTGTGGTAGGTCTGCTTGGCTCTGGGCCGAGAGGGTTTGTGGTAAGGAGTGTGGACCATGGTGGCCACTCCCGGTGAGTAGAGGTTCTGTCTGAGGCATTGTTCCTGGGATTCCTTCTAGAATTCTGCTGGGGGAGGGGGGTTGAGGGGCCGCTTAGGGAGGCTGCCGGGGCTGAGGAAGATTTGAGAAGGGGCCCTTCCTTGGCACGTGGGGAGCTGTATGTTCCCAGCCCCAAGGCAAAGCTCCCACAAGCTGCTCAATCTAACAGAGGGGCTCCCACGGGCTGTGATTTTTGGTCTACAGGGAGCTGGCATTCACCTGGGTAAGTGTGCCTATGAATTATGCCTGGCCATGAGGGGCACTAAGGCTGGCATCCATATACCTTCCCCATGTCCTGTCCTCCTGTCCCCAACAAAGGCCTGGAGAAGGGAAGAGAGGTAAGGAAAGTGAGGGCCTTCAGGGGGAAGTTTTGGATCAGCCCACATGTAAACACGACACCTCCACTCACAGGGAGCCAGCCACAGCTTAATGCTGCCCTTTCCTGTGTATACTCTGACCTCTCTCCACCCTTTTAATGTACCCCTTTGAGGAAAGCCTTTCTAGAATAGCCCCTGATCCACCCCCTCCCCCTATTTACTCCCTCTATTTGCCCTAGCTTGGTGACTTGAAAAGAATCCCCTCTTCCCCATCCAAGAGTACTATGACAGAAAATATTGTGTCTCTCCCTTTTCATGGAGTCCTCCTTGACCTACTCTTGGAATAGCCCTCCAAATCCCAAGCCTTTGACAACAGAGCCTCATATAACAACCATACAATGCATCTATTTATGGGCAACTTCCTCCTACCCAAGTTTTTCCTCTGGGCCTACCACTCCCCATGATGTTCCAGCCTCCAGGAGCTGAGAGACTTACTAGGATCCACATAGGCCCAGCTGGGATGGAGAGGCACAGCCGATGGGGCTGGGGGGAAGGCCCCTGCCTTCAACCCCTCTCCAGAGGTGGCCTCCTCATAGGAGGGCGGGGCCGAAGGCACTGCTGGAGTCTCCTTCTTCTCACCATTGGCCTGCTGCTGCCCCTCTGTCCCGGGGGCCTTGTTAGCCACGGAGATCTGTGGAATAGAGGCGAAGAGAGACAGTCACCAGGGAAAGGGTGCCTTCCAAGTCCTCCCCACCCCCCCCACCAGTACCCCAACTTCCATGGGTACTTTCTCACCTGCACTAGGAAGGGTGGGGGTGCAGACAATAATTTCCCTATTTTACACGGGATATGGAATATTATTCAGCCTTAAGAAAGAAGGAGATCCTTCCATTTGCAACAAGGCTCAGTGAAATAAGCCAGACACAGAAAGACAAAAACTGCGTGATACCAGTTATATTGGGAATCGAAAATAGCCAAACTCATAGAAGCACAGAGTAGAATGGTGGTTGCCAGGGGTTGGGGGGTGGGGGAAATGGGAAGGTGTTGGTCAAAGGGCACAAAGTTTCCATTGTGCTAGATGAATAAGTTCTGGAGATCTAATGCACAGCATGGTGATTATAGTTAACAATACTTTATTGTATACTCGAAATCTGCTGAGAGGGTGGATCTTAAGTGTTCTCATCACACACAAAGAAAGGTAACTATGTGAAGTGATGTTAACTGACTTGATTGTGATCATTTCACAATATACATGTATATCAAAACATTCAGGTCATGTACCTTAAATATATACAATTACCATTTGTCAATTATACCCCAATAAAGATGGTGGCGGAGGAAGACTCTCCCCCCTCCTTTTTTTTTTTTTTTTTTTTTTATAGATGGGAGAACTGAGCTCCACGAGGGTCAGGGCTGGCCAGAGGCACACACTGAAGCTGGAATAAAAACTGAGGAAGGAGAGGGGAAAAAAACTGAGTGACTCGGTCGGTTAAGCGTCCGGCTCATGATTTTGGCTCACGTCATGATCTCACAAATCATGACATCAAGCTCTGTGTTGGGCTCAGGTGCCGAGCCTGCTTAGGATTCTCTCTCTCTCTCTCTCTCTCTCTCTCTGCCTTCCTGCATGCACATGCATGCCCTCTCTCTCTCTCAAAATAAATAAACTTTAAAAAAAAGTTTAAAAAATAACTGAGGAAGGAGAAATTCTTAGGAGAGGCCACCATGGGGCTGTCCCTGGGGCAGAGAAGGGGTGTGTATGGTTCCACTATCTCCCTGGGGTTCAGGGAAGGGCCTGGCACAGAGTAGGCCCTCAAGAATATTATTGAATGAAAGATTCTTTCATTTAATCTCCCTGCTACCTTGGTGGTTATATTTTGACCCCTGGTTTTTTTTTTTTTTTTAATGTTTATTTATTTTTGAAAGAGAGAGAGAGAAAGAGAGAGCAGGAGAGGAGCAGAGAGAGAGAGAGGGGAGGAGAGAGGATCTGAAGTGGGCTCTGTGCTGACAGCAGAGAACCCAATGAGGGGCTTGAACTCACAAACCATGAAATCATGACCTAAGTTGAAGTTGGATGCTTAACCGACTGAGCCACCCAGGCACCCCTGATCCCTGTTTTGAAATGAGGGAACTGAGGCTCAGAGAGGAAGGATGACTTGTCCAAGGTCACAGAGCCACACATAGCCCATTGGGCTGCAGAGCCCAGGCCTTATCCACTGGGACTGGCCTCCTTCTGTTGGGCTAGAGATGACACTAGGAAGGTGGGGATGGGCGAGCAGGGAAACAGAGAGGGGTGAGGGGAGATATGAGGAAGAAAGGGGACCATAGAGTGGGGAAAGGGCAAGAGGTCCCTGGTGAAGAGTCCTGTTTTGGCCTCATCCTGTTGTGAACCTCAGCCTCTCTCCCAAACCAGAAGAGAATCACAGACCTTCACTGTTGGAAGGGATCTCAGAAGGTATCTAGCTCAACCCTTTCCTTCATTTGACAGATGAGGAAACTGAGGTCCAGAGGGAATTGTGCCATGGCAGGTTGAAAACTCAAGCCCATTTACACTCAGCTCTGCCCCAGGCCCCAGAGGGTCCACTTAAGCTTTGGGGAGAGGATGTGAGCTGGAAGGGCCTGAGTGCTGGCACCAGGGAAGGGAAGACTGTGGGGGAGGGGGTGTATGAAAACTGACCGGCAACAAAAAGACTAAGCCTCAGAAAATGAATGGGATTTAGTTCTGGCTTCAGAAAGAATGTGTTAAACCCGAAGGGCTGCAGAGGAAGGCCGCTGAGTTCATTCTTTGCAGGTTGCGTCCAGCTGAGGCAGCCCAGAGGGAAGCGAGCACCAGAACATCTCTGTCTCCACTCAGCCCTAAGGACCACTGAACTGGAAAGTTCTTTTCCATCCTCAGAAAGCCTGTGAGCCAGCTGGGGTCAGAGGCAGAGGAGGCGGGGCGATGTGCTACATTCATTGAGGACAGGAGGCGATGTCAGCAAAGTGACTGGGGTGGGGGGGTGGAATCAGCAGTAGGTGTGGGGAGGGGGCTTTTCATTTTCACCCCGGTGAACACCCCCCAGGCCTCCTTAGGGAAGGGCCTTGAGGAGCCTAGGCCTGTGAGAATGGGGCCCTGGTTCACCTGCTGCCCTCCCACTCCCCAACCTCCTTCCTCATCCAGACCAGAAGGCTCACATCCAGGAAAACCCATTTCAGCCCACCAGAACCAAGGTCCTTTGAAACCAGACCCAGGAAAAGAATTATCACCTCTGACTTCAGCCCTGTCACGAATGGGCCCTCCTCCCAACCCCCACCCTGCCGATCAGCCCCAGAGCCTCCTGGGCCCTGCCCCCCATACACACACACACACACACACACACACACACACACACACCCTCATTCCCAAGTGAGGTCTGCCCAATGGCAGGAGGTGGTATCACCAGTGACATCATTTTGAGGTCTCAGGAGATTAAAAACAGAGAGGAGGGTCTGAGAGCCCAGGGAAGGATGCCATTGGCTCTGAGGCTCATCTTGGAGAAAGGAAGGGGGAGTGTAGGGGAGGCTCCTCTTCTGTTTTCTCTGCCCAATCCTTGGCACCCCCAAAACAGAGGGCCAGAGGACCCTCCCTCTTTGCCCCAGGCCCTGATTGTTGTATAATTCCACAGGCTGTTGATGTTATGTAACCACACTAGGCCAGCCAAGTCTCTGCCCCAGCCCTTCCCCTCCATTTCAGGCCTAAAACTAGAAAAAAAGAGACGACGTTTTATCTGGTTCCATCTAGTCCCATGTCGAGCCAAAACAAAAACAAAAATTAAAGCATCCTGATGCAGGGTTGCCATAGTAATCCCCTCCCCCCCCAAAGCATGTGTCCAGATGTGGAATGAGTTGGCTGGGGGGTGGGGGTGGGGGTTTCTGTGGAGGTGGGAAAGATGAGCATAATGTGGTTGGGGCAGGATAGGCACCACTCCTTGGGGCTCACCCAGGTGCCCCCCTATAGTCCCCCCACCACACCCTGGACACCCAGGTTGATTCCTTAAGGGAAACTGGGTACCTGTGAAGGGTCTTGAGATGCCAGAGCCCCTGGGGTGAGAGGGCTTGTTGGGCAGGAAGAGGCCCTGACCTATCACTTGAAATGCGCCTTTTGGTCCTCTGACTGCAACAAGGACCACAGAGGACCTTCGCACAGGCGCCGGGGAAGGATGCTTATAGTGGTCCAGAGAGTTTGCTCGGGATGACGGGGAGCGGGGAGCCAAAGGATGAAGGATGATGGTGCAGGTGGGGGAGATGCCGGTACCTTTCCTTGTGTCATGGTGCCGTCTCTCCGGGAAGGGGTCCCTGAGGCAGGGGCGGCCGCTTGGGTCACCGCAGCCTGCCTGCGTCTCTTCCTTCCTCCGCGTGGGTTCTAGCAACATCCACTGCAGCCGGGCCAGGCGGACCGGAATGTACCATTCAGGCGCAGGAGGAGGAGGGGGCCCGGGGGCGGGCTGGGAGGCTGCTGCGGAGGCCGCTGCGGATTTACAAGCCCGTGGGGAGGAGGAGGCGCGCCGCCCCCTCCCCCCGTCCCCTCCACCCTGAACCCTCATCCCGGGACTAGGGAGCGCGTGCTGCAGAGCCACCCAAGTGGATGGGTCCGCAGGGCGGGAGGAGGCGCGGGGACTCCGTGACACCCGACCAGCTGATGCTGCCTGCCTGTAACTGGAGCTGGGTGTCAGAGCCTTATCGCTCCACCATCTCTGCCGCTGACAGGTTCTTTCTGTTCAAGCCTCAGCCTCCCCTTTCCCTGCCTCTGGATGCGTCCCAGATTTCTGTCTCCATTTCCACCTCCCCTCTCATCTGTTTCATCATCCACGGCAGAGTGGGGAAAGTCTCCCACGGCTGGCTCATCTACCCTCCCTGGCTTCTAATAGGGCCCCTGGGCCCTCAGTTCCTATGGGCCTTTGGCAAGCCATATAGGCACCTCTCCTTTGCCTCCATTTTCCCACCTGTGAAATGGGAGCAATGGGCCCCTCCCTACCTTGTCGCAGAGGCCTGGTGTGGGAGGATGCAGGTGCTGGTTTTTTGAGTTTTGTTTTTGTTTTTTTTTTCAGCCCTGCTGGACCATCTAACCAGGCCTTTCTGGAGAGGCTTCTAGCTCTGTCTCAAAGCGTCTCCAACTCCCATCCCCATTCCCAAGATGCTGCTTCCTTTCTGCCTCCACTCCTGCCTCCATCACCCCTGCCCCCTTCCAGAGCCTGTTCCCTCCCCTCTCCCAGGCTTGTCCTTGGGAATTGGCCATCGCTGGGCCCAGTTTTCCAAAGCTGCTGCAGTGTTGCTATGGAGTTTGCAATCTCACGACCTGGGCTGGATTCCCAACTTGATCACCCTCTGGCCTTGTGACTTTGGCAAGGCCTTGATCTCTGTGAGCTGCAGCGTCTCCTATGGAAAGAAAGAGCTCTGTCCATCCTAGATTGACTGTGAGGCACACAGGTTATGGCAGTGGAAGCGCACTGAAGACCACAAAGTGCAGCCAGCATGTGAGTCATTATTAGCTGAGGAATTAGTGTCTTGGGCCGCTCCAGGGTGAGGACTCTGAGATCTGCCTAAAAGGATCTGAACTTCCTAGGATAAGATGAGAAACCAAGTCCCAATGCAGGGATGGCCCCTTACCGTCTGCTTCTCTGTCGTCTCTCAGCTAGACCCACCTAATGACGGTGAGAGAGCAGGGCGCTTGGTGTGCAGCTAGATTATTGAGTTGTGACTCCAACTCTGTTCGCCCTTTGTGTCCCGCCCCCTAGCTACCAACTGCCTACATGCTTGCTTAAGCCGGGGTGTCCCTGTCTAGAGGCTCTCTCAGCCCTCCCTGTCCTTCCCAGCCCTTCTCCTGCCCCCTTCCTCCTGCAAACTGTTGGCATAGTTCCCCCCACCCCCACTGCTGCCCAAGGTCTGCCTGGCCTGCACGCCACCACTGTCCCCTCCTCCCCCCCCCCGAATCTGTGTTCTGGAGCAGTTTTCTCCTCCTGCGTGACAGCTCTAGTGGCCACCTCCTCCAGGAAGCCTCCCTGGCCCCTGGTCTGGGATTGATGCTTTTTTCTGTAGTTTCCTAGCACCCGTCACATGACACTGTGGAGTTTCTTTGTCTCCCTGGTAGATTCTGAGAGAACCTGTCTAGCAGTTTCCACGTTGGCAGGGCTGAGAACTGTGGCAGGCATGTGGAATGTACTCGATAAATCCTAGCTGTGACTATTACCCAGACATATGGTGTTACACAGAGCCTGAATTTATGTAGGCCTCAGCATTTTCATGTATTTGCGAATCTCAGTTGCTCCTTCTCTCCCTGTTTACTCCACTCCTGCCACACAGGCCTCTTGGCTGTTCCTTGACAGGCTAAGTATACTGTTAGCTCAGGGCCCTTGCACTTGCTACATCCTCTGCCTGGAATGTCTACAGATTGCTGTATGGGTCACTCCCTCACTCATTTCATGGCTCTGCTCACACATCACCTTCTTGGGAAGGTCTTCCTGATCCTATATAAGTAGGAATGCCACCAATGTACCACCACCCAGTTCATCGGGCAGTCTTTTTCCTGCCCCGGCTTTATTTTATTTCCTTGGCAATTGTGACCTCTGACACATATCTTGTGTTTAGACTTTTGGTCCCTCTTTCTCTTCTAAGCTCTCAGCATCAGCTGTTAGTATTAGCCTCAAGGATTCCATAGATGTTGTTTAATGAAATAATTTCCACCCTCATAAGGCAGCTCAGTTCCGCTGTTATTCCTTCATCACGTGTGTCGTGCCTAGTTCTATGTGACACACTGTGGTAGAAGCTTTGGTGGTTCAAAGGGGACTCAGACATGCAGCCTTTCTTCGGCGGGAAAAGGTCCATTCAGAGCTCACCCCTGCGCACTGCCAGGGCGGGAAGCAGGCTCGGGCAGGATCGCTAAAGAAAGGGGTGCCTGAGGGGAGCCAGGCACAGTGAGAAGTTCCCCAGGGAGCCGGGAGCTTGTTGGGGTCACATCTCTGACTCTCTAGCCCAGAGAATGGGCTTTATTCTGTTAGCATCAGAAGTGGGGGTGGGGGGAAGTTCCAAGGGTTTTCAAGCAGGGGAATAAGTTCGAAATCATGCTTCAGAAAGACCAAACTGCTGTAGTGATATTTGTCGTTAAAGCATTCTCTTGAACAAGAAGGGAAGAAGGGTCAGCCTGTGAGGAACTGTGGGGAGGGCCTGAAGGAGGGCAACGCTGATAAGAATGCAGACTCTGGGGGAGCCTGGGTGGTGCAGTCGGTTAAGCGTCCGACTTCAGCCAGGTCACGATCTCGCGGTCCGTGAGTTCGAGCCCCGCGTCAGGCTCTGGGCTGATGGCTCAGAGCCTGGAGCTTGTTTCCGATTCTGTGTCTCCCTCTCTCTCTGCCCCTCCCCCGTTCATGCTCTGTGCCTCTCTGTCCCAAAAATAAATAAAACGTTGAAAAAAAAAATTTTAAAAAAGAATGCAGACTCTGTGAGTTCTTGTGGCGGCCTGGAGCCCAGACTGCAGAGCGGTCTGCCTGGGCTCAAATCCCGGCCCTGGGCAAGATGCTTTGCTTCTCTGTGCCTCTGTTTCCTCACTGAGTTAGTATTAGTAAAGCACTCAGAGCAGAGCCAGGCATATACCAAGTGCCCCATGCATGTTTGCTAATTTAAAAATAAGACAAATGATCCAGGGGCAGAAAAGATGGAGAGAGGCAGACAGCTTGGGGCAGGATTGACAGGACTTGGGAAGAGGCTGAAGACAGAGGGATTTGTAGGCTGAGACCCTGGGAGAATGGTGCCATTAGTAAGAGGGAGGATGGGGCTGATGTGTTTGGGGGGGGGGTCAGGTTGAGTTTGTGGTGCTCCTGGGATATCTAGGTAGAGATGTCTCCTAGGCAGTTAGCTAGAGGCTCCTGGTGCCCAGAAGAGATGTCTAGGCAGTGCCTTCCTTACATAGCTCAGGGGGCACCTTGCATTGTATTTTAGGGGAATGTCATGCCCTTTCCCACCCTGGAGCCCAGCTCTGGGGCCTCATCAAGTCGAGCAGTGCGGCAGCTGGGACTGGGCTGGATTCGGAGGTTTGGGGCTCCTTGGTCGTTAGCATGTGGACAGTGGCTGAATCATGGAATACATGACGACATCCTGCAGAGTGAGGCCAAGGAGGGAAGAGGCCCAGAGCAGCACCTGGAGGGGGGTGGGAGAGTCAGAAGAAAGTTCTTCCCTCTCTCCCAGAACCCCCTCACCGTCTTCGATGACCAGGCTGAGGTAAGAGGGACAGACTCAGAGACCACCAGTCCGTGTGGCCGGGGCCGCTCCTCAGAGCAGGGGAGGGTGTGGGCCCCCACGTTTCCTTTCCCCTCCTTTCAGGCCAACGCAAGCAAGGCAGCCCATCCCCATCCTTGTTCTGCTCCGCTTCTCAGCCAGCTCTGTTTGCAGCAAGCGCCTGGGAGGTGGGACGGGGGGCGGGGGGGGCGGAGGTGTGGACAGAGGCGAGATTTCTCTTTCTACAGCCATAGAAACAAGAGGCCAAAGAGGGTGAGTGACAAACCCAAAGTTACATGACACGTTGGGGGTCAAGCTGAGATGAGAAGGGTGGATGTGACCCCATCTCCAGGACCAACAGGCCAAGAGTGTTTCAGTGACATCACTTGGTCGGGGTGTGGTGGGGGGAGCTGGGGGTTTTCCGGCTCCCTAGATGGGCAAAAGCAGAGCTTTCCGGGTACCTCTTCCCAGATCCTTACCCATAACTGCCCCCCCCGCAACCCGCAACAGCCCCTGTCCCCCAGGGATGAAGAGAGAACCTGCACATTTGAAGTCAGTAAGAGGGAAGGGCCGAGGCAGTGGCTAGAGCTCCGATCCTCACAGCAAGCAGGTTTCTCAGGGTGGGCTATGAGAGGTGGAGGTCCAGGTGAGCTCAGGCATACCAATGTGCCCTCCTGGCTTTACCTGGGCTTCAGCAGTGGCTGCCTCCCTACAAATTGTCCTCCTGGTCCCTGGCCCCCTGCCCCTCTCACTGCTGTCCTTATAGGCCCTTCCTACCTCCCCCTCCAGCAGCCCTGCCACAAAGAACCTGACCTCCTGAACTGGCCAGCCACAGCCTGGTGACACAACTTCTCTATGCTAGGGTTTCCATTCCTACCTCCTCACCCCCTCCCCCGTGACAAGAGGCCTCCCCAGATGTGTCTCCACAGCACAGGGACATGAAGCCTCTTCCCAGCTGCAGGGACTGCTTACAGGTATGAAACCACATTCCAGTCCCCCTCTCTCCTCCCCACCCCCCAACTTCTGGGCGTTTGCCGGGAGCTGGGGCAGGGGGAGCCAAGTGCAGGAGCTGCGGTTTACAGGCTCTTCACACCCAGCCCCATCTGCTCTGTTGCTCTTAGCAGTGTCCAGACCCTTGATAAGTCATTTCTGTCCCCTGGGTCTTGCTGTTGGGGCTGGCCCTCCCTGATTCCTAGCATGGCCACGGGTTCTGTTGAGACCACACGTTGTGCTATGGGATTTTTATGTGCGCACGTCTGCTTCTCTACCAGATGGGAAGATCCTTAAATGTTGGACTCGATCGGGATGCCTGGGTGGCTCAGTCGGTTAAGCATCCAACTTCAGCTTAGGTCACGATCTCACAGTCCGTGAGTTTGAGCCCCGCATCGGGCTCTATGCTGACAGCTCAGAGCCTAGAGCCTGCTTCAGATTCTGTCTCCCTCTCTCTCCTCCCTCCCTTGTTCACGCTCCATCTCCCTCTCTCTCTCAAAAAATAAATAAACATTAAAAAAAAAAAAAAAGTAAGACTATCCTTCCAGCCCCCACTCCTCTTCCACTGGGTAGAGCTCACTGATAAAGAAGAATACAGGTAGGTTTTACATTAGGTCTATCTGGGTGCAAATTTTGATCTTACCACTTAGGCAAGTCATTAAACCTCTCCAAGCTTAGTTTTTTCATCTGTAAAATGGATATTCATTCATTAATTCACTCATTCAACCAATATTCACCGAGGGCCTGCTACATCTCAGGCAATCACGCAGATACAGCATCTAACACAAAAGACACAAATCCCTGCCCTGTGGGCCTTGCTTTTTAGTGGGGAACCTTAGTGCCTGTCTCAAAGAGTGATTGGGAGGACTCGATGAGCTAATTAGGAACAAGCTTCGCACAGGGCCTGATGTGATAGGCCTGACAGGTTAGAGCTGTTGTGAACATCCATTCAGGGCCACTTATCAAGAGCTTACTGTGTGCCAGCTCCATGCTAGGTGCTGAGGAGACAAAGATGTGGAACAGCCATCCACACCCTCGGGAACTCAGTTTAATGCCCCTAATGTGTGTTGAATGGGCACTACCCTCGTCATTGTTCAGAAACTTATAACAAGCACCGGTCTGTAGCGTGTGCTACAAAGAGCCATAAAATTCTAGTCAGGTGTGACATGACAGGTGTTTATCCCCTGGTACCCTACAGACTAAGTCACACATGATTGATGTGCTTTCAGGAGGTTCCGAAGAAGGAGCGGTTATATTTGGTTGGGGGACAGAAAGGATCTGGAGGAGGTGGCTTTTGAACAGCATCTGAAAGAAAAGAGTAGGATTCCACAGACAGAGAGTGGTGGCAGAGATAGGAAGGGCGGCCCTTCAAGGGACCAGAAGGGCACAAAAATAAGTGCTTGGAGGAAGGAAAACAGGAGGCGCCAATTGTGTGCCTAATCCCAAGATGACCTAGCCCAGGGTGAGGGTGGAGGTTGGTCTAGGCAAGGCAGCTGAATTCACAAGCACAGGAGACAACTCTCCAAGAGGTGGGTTGGAGAGACCCCTTTCCTAGCCCTCTACCCTCGAGCAAGACTACAGCAGGCTCAGAATGCCACCATTAGAAGTTCATTTCCTTGAGCAAGCGTCAGCTTCCAGAAGGTCCCTCACAGAAACAAACCACGAAAGTGAAACTCCCTGAGTGGTGCGACACGTTGTAGATACTTCACACGCACCAGGTCCCTTCCCTTTCTCCTAAGCGGAAAGCTCCGTTTCATGAGCCAGGAACCTTGTAAATATTTCAGTGGCGTCTGTGTGGTTGAGGCTGTGAAGACTGTTCTCTGCAGCACTCGTGACAGTGAGGTCTGGGAGATGTCTCAGGCCCGTTACAAGTGTTTGATCAGCCTTATGTTAAAAAAAAAAAAAAAAAAAATTTCCCCAGAACTGTTGACAGTCACTGGCGTGAGACAGATTTGCACTGTTTCTGGAAAGAGGCCAGAACATGAACCAGCAGAGAGTTGCATCTCACAAAAGAGGCCATGGCCAAGGCCTGACAACCAGGCATGAGCTCCTCCACCCCCAACACAGCCCCAAGCCATCAACTGGGCCGGGCAAGGGCTCTGTCACACTAGGGGTCCCGGAAGGAAACCCAGGAAAGAAAACAAGAGAAAGTGGCTGTGCCTCTACCACCAGGGCTGGAGCTAGAATTGAGGACAAGTTGACCGGGCCTGTTGCCTTTGAATTCTTCTTCTTCTTCCTCCTTTTTTTTTTTTAAAGAAACATTTTGTTGTGATAAGAACATTTACCGTGAGACATACCCTTTTATATTTTTAAGTGTGCAATCCAATATTGTTAACTACAAGCACGATGCCGTACAGCAGATCTCTAGGACTTATTCATCCTGCATAGCTGAAACTTTATACTAATTAAACAACAACTCTCCATTTCCTCCTCCTCCCCCCGCCCCTGGAAACCACCATTCAACTCTCTGCTTCTATGAGTTTGTCTCCTTGAGATACCTCATGAAAGTGGAATCATACAGCGTTTCTCTCCTTTCGTGACTGGCTTATTTATAATGTCCTCAAGTTTCATCCATGTTATCCCAAAGGCAGGGTTTCCCTCTTTTTTAAGGTTGAATAATATTCCATTGTGTGTACACTATACTTCTTTATCCGTCCCTCCAACTGGTTTGTATGTTGATTTTGTATCCCATAACTTTACTGAATTCATTTATTCTGATGGGGTTTTCTGGAATCTTTGGGGGGTTTTCTACCTATGAGGTCATATCATCTGCAAGCTGATATTTTTACTTCTTCCTTTCCAATGTGGATGCCTTTTATTCTTTTTTCTTGCTAATTGTTCTGGCTGGAACTTCCAGTACCGTGTTGAATAGAAGTGGCAAGAGAGAAAGTAGCTTTAGAGGAAAAGCTCTCGGTTTTTCAACATTCAGTATGATATGAGTGACAAGATTTTCACATATTGCCTTTATTATGTTGAGGTAATTTCCTTCTATCCCTGGTTTGTTGAGTTTTATCATGAAAAGATGCTGAATTTTGTCAAATCCATCTACTGAGATGCTAATGTGATTTTTAAAAAATCTTTCATTCTGTTCTTGGATGTATTTCTTTAATTGATTTCTGTTTGTTGAACTGTCTTTGCATCCAGGGATAAATCCTCCTTGGACATGGTGTGTGATTCTTTACATGTGTTGAATTCAGTTTGCTAGTATTTTGTTAAGGACTTTGGCATCTATGTTCATCAGGATATAAACACCTAGTAGTTTTCTTTTCTTGTGATAGCATCGTCTGGCTTTGATATCAGAATACTGCGGGTGTGATAAAATGAATTTGGAAGTGTTCCCTTCTTTCAATTTTTGGGAAGATTTTGACAAGGATTGGAGTGAATTCTTGAAAAGCTTGGTAGAATTCACCAGTGAAGCCATATAGTCCTGGGCTTTTCTTCGATGGGTGGTTTTTGATTACTGATTCATTCTCCTTACTAGTTACAGTCTCTTCAGATTTTCTATTTCTTCATGATTCAGTCTTGGAAAGTTGTGCGTTTCTAGGAATTTATCCATTCCTTCTAGGCTATCCAATTTCTTTTGGCACTAGGGGACTTTAAATTCTGACATGTTCACAAACCAGGTTGGGCTCAAGTGGATAAAGCACATAACCTATCAAGAAACAGGGAGAGGAGAGGAAGGAAGAGTATGACCTGGACTGGACAGTGTGAACTCTCAAGGTGTGTGTCCCCTGCCACCTGTGGACTTTGTGATTTTATACATTGGGAAATGGAAGTCAGGGAGCAGAGCAGCTTGGCTGGAAGAAGAAGGAATAGCAGGACTCTGTTGAACCCTAAGGCATCCAGCCCAATTGGAGCCTTGCAGGCTCCAGCTTGCCTCAGTCATCCATTCCACAACATGTAGAGAGCCCCTACTGGCTAGAAGACACGGAGGCAGGCCTTATGGTGATGGCAAGATGCAGAAGCCACCCTCAAGATGCTGGAGAGGAGAGAAGACAAGCCCACGGTTAAACTCGGGACCCTCAGGGCTGTATAGTAAGAACCATAACAGAGGAAAGTGACACAGAGGGAGGCCTGGGAATCCTTCAAGGGAGTTGGCATTTAAACCGGTCTTTGAACACCAAGCACGATTTTCAAAATCTATACAGATTTCCTTTTCCGGTTACATAATTAAAGTGTGTTCATAATTTAAAAAATTTTAAGCAAATGTGGTAAAATGGGAAGAAAAAAATAGTTATCTACTTCCATAACCTGGAGAAAAATCATGGTTAAAATATTGGTGTGTTTTCTTCTGGTCTGCCTTCTTTTTTCCCTTGATTTTGTCCCTACATCTTGAAGGTAGCATTTTGGCAGACCCAGCTGGAGGAAGGAATGGAAAGTCATGTGACAAGGAGGAGACCACAGAATAAGGGCACGGTGTCTCTGAGCTCTCTCTGGGCCCACATTGGGGTTGTCAGAGCCCCGACGAAGGGGGCTCCCTTCCCCCCACCCCTTAGCCCTTAGCTCTCTGATTGGCTAATGGGCCACACCCAGGGCGCAGCCTCAGCCCATTTTCCTGCCTGGCCCCCCAGGGGGTCTGTGTTCTGGGCAGGAACATGAGGCTGCGGTTACCCTTCTTCCTGGCACAGTAGACACAGCCTGTTTCTTGGGTGATGGAGTTGAGTTTCCAGCTCCAAAATTGGCCAGGGCCGACCAAATCCCAAACTGATCATCTGGATGTGTGCTGTCCAATGGAGTAGCCACTAGCCGCGGGTAGCTGCCAAACACTTAATATGTGAAGAGTCAAAACTGAGATATACTGTAAGTGTAAAACACACACTGCCTTTCCAAGCATGAAAATCTAATGTAATATATCTTATTCACATTTTTTATATTGACTCCAGGTTGAAGTGATAATATTTGGGGTATGTTGGGTTACATAAGATATATTATTAAAATTGGTTCTCCTTGTGGGGCGCCTGGGTGGCTCAGTCTGTTGAGCATCCGACGTTGCCTCAGGTCACGATGACTTTGCCTCAGGTCATGATCTCACGGCTTGTGGGTTCGAGCCCCGTGTCAGGATCTGTGCTGACCGCTTGCTCAGAGCCAGAAGCCTGCTTCAGATGCTATGTCTCCTCTCTTTGCCCCTCCCCCACTCATGCTCTGTCTCACTCTGTCTCTCAAAAAGAAATAAATGCAAACAAATTTTTTTTAAATTAGTTCTACTTGTTCTTTTCGCTTTTTTTCACGTGGATATGAAAACAAGTTAAATTAGTTATGTGACACACACTTGTGTCTCACATATTTCTTTCTGTTCAACTATGCTGGTCTAGACTGAACCGTTCTATCTTCCCCACTCTTTTAAAGGAAAGCCCACAAGAAGGTATAGGGAAGGCAGACTCACAGAGGGATTGTGACCCACCCAGACTAGGCCAGAGATGGGGAGCTAAGCCCCACAGGCCTCTCCTGGGGAGAGGGAGTGAGGAGCAGGTATTTTCTCCTTCACCCTCGAATTTCTCTGTTCCTGCGTCTGCCTCCCTAGCATACTGTGAGCTTCCTGAGATAAATAAAACCTTGTTTTATCCACCCTTATATCCTCAGTGCCAGGCACAGTGCCTGCCATGGAGTAAGTGCCGAATCAAGGAATGAGGTGAGGGAGGGGTGTCTCAGTGGGTTGAGCATCAGGCTCAGGTCATGATCTCACAGTTCACGAGTTCGAGCCCTGCCATAGGGCCCTGCTGACAGCTCAGAGCCTGGAGCCTGCTTCGAATTCTGTGTCTCCCTGTCTCTCTGCCCCTCCCCGACTCACACACTGTCTCTCTGTCTCTTTCTCTCAAAAATAAACATTAACAATTTTTTAAAAAATGAATGAGGTGAGGGAGAGGATGGGGAGACGATTCAAATAGCAGAAAACTATGCCGACAGGGTGCCGGCCTGCCGGGGTGGCTACAAGCACTCAGAATATTTGGAGATTTTAATCCTCAAATCCTTTAGATTGTAATCTCCAGAGAGCCAGGAGGCCAAACTCATATCGCTTCTCACTAGCTGGAAGACAATTGGGAACAGGCCATGAGGACACCTCGATGTCATTGTGTGCGGCCTCCTGGCTCTTTCCCCCTCTCAGAGAAGATTCATCCCATTCCTGCAGTCAGCCTGCTGGCTCGGCCGGTCCTCCCCGTGGGCACACACACCTGGGTGAGGGCCCATCAGGCCTTGCCACACTCAGTGCAAGACAGGAAGGGCTGCGAGTACAAGGAGGAAATGTTCAGCTGCTCCTGCCTGGCACAGCTCTGCCCCCACCTCAAGCCAGGGCTCCGCCCTTGCCCAAAATTCATGGGTCAGAGACTCTCAGGAGTGCTCTTCTCACGCACCTCAACTCTCGAGGTGGGGTCCCACTGGCAGGTTCCCACAGCCCCCGCACTCTTCTGCCTGGCAGTGGGCAAGGTAGGGATGCAGGAGGGTCAGGGAGCTCCTGTGAATGCAGAAAGGACCCCAGAGGGGCTCAGGTGGATGGATGATTAGCACTGCATGTTGGGCCTATAGTAGAACTTAATTAAGCACCCGGGCTCTGGAGCTGGAATGTCTGAGCTCAGATCTCAGATTCTCCACTTGCTGTTTGTGACCTGGAACAAGTTAACTAACCTCTTTAGACCTTCGCATCCTTACCTCTAAAATGGGCACAATACAGGTTCCCTGCCCTTATGGTGGCTCAGAGATTCAATGACTGAGAACAAATCAAGGACCTAAAACTGTGCCTGGCACATGGCAGACATTCAGCGTTAGAAATAGTCTAGGGGCGCCTGGGTGCCTCAGTTAAGTGTCCGACTCTTGGTTTCTGCTCAGGTCATGGTTCGTGAGATGGAACCCCACATCGGGCTCTAAGCTGACAGTGCGAAGCCTGCTTGGGATTTTCTCTTTCTCCTTCTTTCTCCGGTCCTCCCCTCATTTGTTTTTTTCTTGTAGTTTTTATTATGGAAGATTTCAAACATACAAAAGGGGAAAGAATAATATAGCAAACTCCTATGTACTTGTTACCCCACTTCAATGATTATCAACTCATGGCCCACTGAGTTTCATCTGCAGGCCTACCCTACCCCGGGGTTCTTTTGAAGCAAATCTCAGATATTACATCATTTCATCTGTAAATATTTCAGTACACATCTCTAAGAGATAAGGACTTAAAAAATAGTCCTATAGAATTAACAGCAATGTGTTAATATCAAATATCTGATTGTTCGAATTCTCCAATGGTCTCATTTCTAAAGTAATTTGTTTAAATTGGGATCCAGATACAGTCTCTATAATGCACATGATTGGTGTTGCTTAAGCGTTTTTTAAACTACCATTACCTCCTTTTCTCTTTCCCCCCACCTAGCAATTTATTTGTTGAAGAAACAAGGTCATTTGTCTTGTAGAGTTTCCCACAGCCTGGAGTTTGGTTGCATCTTTATATGTAGAAGCTTGATGTGATTCAGGTTCAACATCTGGGAAGATTACTCCCCGGGTGTGTTCTTCTATCAAGAGAGATACATCGTAAGTAGCTGTGGATAATCAGTGCTTGGATCCATTATTTCATTAGGGGTTGCAAAATAGTGATATTCTGTCATTCTTCCTGCATCTGACAGCTGAAACACCTTTACTAACAGAAACCTCCCTCTCTTCACTACATGGTTAACCTGAGTGAACTTTTACGAGCCACACAGGAAAAACATATCAGTGCTTGATTCCTTTCCCTTTATTTACAGTTTTCACAATAATGAGTTACTTTCTTAGCATCTCCAAAGGTGATTAATTTTTTTTAATCATAAACTCATGGATTTAAGTATATTTGGAGGGTTTCAACCCATTGTCATTATAGCTAGTATATATTTTTAAATTGTTTTCTGGCTTAAGTGTATTTAATGAGGGTAATAAAAATATGGGACAACGTAGAAGAGCCAAGGGAACTCTGACTTTGGAGTCAAACAGCTCAGGGTGGAATCTTGGCTTCACCGTTGACAATCTTGGTGACCTCGGTCAAGTTACTTTATTTCTCTTTCCTTCTGTTTCGTCATGCCCCAAATTGAGAAGTGGTTCACAGTAACTAACATTTATCAAGTGCTTCCCATCTTGCAAGCATTGTGCTAAGTGCTTCAAAGACACGATACCATTTCATCTGCAAATGAGCTCAGTGAGGTAGGTGCTATTTTTGTCATCCCCATCTCAGAGATGAGGAAGAAACTGAAGCCGAGTGGTTGAGCAGTCTATCAGGCTTTACACACCTAGAAAGTGGTGGAGCAGGGACCGAACCCCGGGGCAGTCTGGCTCCAAAGCTCACTGTCATCTAGTGGTTATTGTGAAGATGTGAGATGATGATGGTGATCATTCATTATATGCCAGATACTTGGCCTGCCTCCAAAGCCCACGCTCTTAGTTGGTACCCTATTTTCACAGTGCTGGCCTGTATTTGCATAATTAGCGAGAATTATCAGTGGTTGTGGAAGTAGCCACCATTAGAATGAGGGACGGGGCGAGGAGCTGACCAGAAAAAAAGGCAGGCCCTGGCAAGTGGAAGAGCCTGGGCAGGGCTCAGAGTTCAAGCAGAGCTGTCCGGCCCTTGGCCCTTCCCCTCCAAAATGGAGGATGGTCACATGGCTAATCTCCTATTGCAGCTGTGGTCTCTCCCTCCCTGGGCTCCCCTCCCCCGCTGAGATGCAGCTCTCTTCTCTAAGAACGCAGCTCTTCTTGGCGAGTTCTATTTCTACTGTCATTTGGCTCTCATCCTAATTGCCTTGTTAATCAGTAAGGGCAGGAAAGTTCCCTCACTTTCCCAAAGACTTCCCTTGGGTATTCTTTGAGGACAGGCCAGGACCTCCCAGGGTGGTGGGGAGTGCAGAGATCCTGGGTCAGCTGGGACAGGGGAGCTATTGATAATCACACTAAGAGTAGTGATGTTAGCTATCATTTCCTGAGCACCTGGCGTGTGCCAGGCCGGGGTCAGGCTCTGTGTTATCTCCGTGCATCCTCACAGTGCCCCAAAGAGGTGGGTCTTGTTATTGTCTCTATTTTGCAGATGAGCAAACCGACGCGGGAGAGGTTAAGGAACTTTGCCCGAGGTCACTCAGCCGGTAGGTGGCAGAGCCAACAATCTAACCCAGACTGCCTGACTCCACATCAGGCATAGGGAGACAGGGAAGCAGGTGAGTCTGGAATTCTCCCAGTAGCAAAGGAGGGGGGCATTCCCGGCAGGAAGAACGGTTTGTGCAAAGGTGTGTAGGCGTGGAAGGGTAGTGACTAACTCTGGCCAGGGTGAAGGGTGTGTAAGGAGGAGTGGCAACACACGGAGCTGGGGTTTGGGGGGTGCTGGGTAGAAGAACCTCAGCTTTCTGGACAAGGCCCCGGAACTTTGCTCTCGGAAGGTTGGGGGGCCAGGGGAGGCATGGAGCAAGGGGGCTGATGCCTAATAATTTGGTTCATGTGATGATCTGTGGTTTACAAGGAGCTTCCAGAGGTACATTATCAGATGGAAGCTTCATGTCAATCCTGGAAGTTAGCCCATTTTACAGATTAACAAACAGACTCAGAATGGTTATGGTATGTGCTCAGGCCACAAGGCAATTAGCAGCTGGCCCCAAGCCCAGTGCTCTAGCCACCATAAGACATTGCTCCTAAACTCAGTGCATAATGAAAGAAAGAGGCAGAGGCATCCTTCAGCTCCTGAGTCCTCCAGCCCTGCTCCTGCTCAGCCTCGTTGGGGAGTGTAAAATGAAGATCGACTGGGTTGATGCCTAGGTCCCAGGCATTGCTGCTTACTAAGACTACGGCAGTAAGTAATAAGAACCAATTCACTGAGTTCCAACTATGTGCTAGGTTAGCTAGGTTAGGAGAAATCTAGATAGAGATCAATACCCCCAGGGACTCTGATAACTAATATTCTGACCTGAGGGTCCCCACAAAGGAGTAGGAGGTGCCCCAGATCTGCCTGAAGAGTTAGAAAGGGCCCCAGTGGGAGAGAATTACTGGATTGCTGGCTGAGGCCCTAACTACGCTTTGACCTTGACCGAGGCAGGCCCTGCTGGGATCCTGCTTTGCTGAGTGAGGGGACTGCACCAGAGAAGGAACTTTTACATCAGAAGTCTTGGGGAACATCTCAAGCTGACTCAGAAGGTTCAGGGAAGGGACTCTGGTTGGGGTATTTTAATGAGCTCCATGAGAAACTCTGAAATAGAAATAACTAGATTATAAGGTCCCTTCCAAATCCAGTTCAGCAAGTTCAGTACCCCACACGTTTATTGAGCACCCATGATGCCAGGCGATATTCCGCAGGTTTGGGGTACATTAGCGAACAAAACGAGTAAGGGTGATGAGGGGTGCCAGTCTGAGGAGAAGTTACACCATTTGGAAGCAGGAGCAAGGGCCAGCGGCACTGAGAAGGTGGCTTGAAGGCGGCAAGGTGTAGCTGGGTGGACATCTGGGGCAAGGGCATTCTGAAGACTCAACAGCTAGAGCAAAGGCCTTGCCACGGAAGCATGCACGAACGGTAGCCAGTATGTCTGGCCCAGGGGGTGGGGGCAAGAGTTGGGGCTGCGTCGGGGAAGAGGGCAGCCATGGTTTGTTGCTCTGACATGCTAAAACATATTCAGCACTGCCTGAGTATATTAATCCTGATCTTGACCCTGAACCTATCCCTGCCCTGACCTCTCCCCCACTGAACTTTAATTTAAGGGACCTACCCATTCCATAAATGCCACAACTGCTAAATCAGAAACAATGTCATGTACCTAGGTATGCGTTTGGTATTTTACCTCCTCAGAACCCTGAGTGTCTTCAACCTCGCCTAGTCTTCTGTCCCACCCGGGTACCTGCCCTTCCTTTCCTGACTCCTTCAAGGGGCCCCAGGTCTTTGTGGCCTGGAGGTAGGGGAGCAGAGTAGCTGGAGAGTTGTGGCCAGTGTCATCCTCATTGTCCCAAGGAAGCAGTGGCTTCAGAGATAGCATCCAGGACAGAAAGGACCCCTGTGAGTAACCTTTCCTGGGAATACACATTTACTGAGCACCAACTCCTAGCTCCAAACTGAGAATCTCCAGGTGAATAAGACTGTCCGGGCCCTCTGGGGGCCCAGCCTGGGGTGGGTAGGAGGGGTGACGCTGGGTAGGGGAGACAAACACACAGAAAACTCCAATTTACGTACAGCAGAATCCAGTGGCTGAGAGGGAGGAAAGACGGGCGACCCCCAAGGTTACAGAGTTCAGTTAGCCGTTATCTACCAACCAGGGGACCCTGTGCAAATCTGTTAACTTCTCCTCCCAGGGCTTGGAAAGCACGGAGCTCTATCCAAATTTTTATATCATTTATTTAGTTTTTAAATACTCATTTTTGAGAGAGAGAGAGAGCGTGAGCAGGGGTGGGGCAGAGAGAGAGGGAGACGGAGGATCCAAAGTGGACTCTGCGCTGACTGGCGGTCAGCGCAGAGTCCGCTGCGGGGCTCGAACTCACAGACCATGAGATCATGACATGAGCCGAAGTCAGACACTTAACTGACTGAGCCACCCAAGCACCCTGAGCTCTATCCATATCCATATTTTTAAATGCTTGCACTTCAGTTTCCTTGCATGTAAATGGAAGTTATAATAATATTGTTGAATGAGGGCACCCAGAGCCAGCCTCCGCCCACTTCCAAGTTCACTCTCCTGTCCTTAGCCTCTGGCCCTCCCCTCAGCAGCACCTGCACGTCCCCCTACTGTGGTGTCCAGTGCGCCACCAGGTGATATCTGATGAAAGGAAGATCATACCAGCTATTGGATATGACTTTGAATGCAAAGGGCAGCACACAGCTGATGCAATGGTCACTAAAATGTTCTACAAATATTAAGTTGTGATGGCCACAATGGACTTCATTGTGATGGCCGATCAATGGCTAGGGTAGCCAACTTTAGCAAATAAAAATCCAGGTCACCCAGTTAAATTTGAATATCGGATAAACAACTTTTTTCTTTAGTCTACGCATGTCCCACACAATATTTGGGACTGCAGGGGAGGCAGAATTTTACCTCTTGCCTCGTAGGGTTGTTTGGCTGGGCCTGAGAATGAAACTGACATAAGACAGATGAGCGGGAGAAAAGCACACACATTTATGTTAAGTTTTACAAGACACAGGAACCCTCATAAGGGAATGAAGACCTGAAGAAATGGTGAAACCACATGCTCTCGTACTGGGTTGAACAAAGAGAAGCAAATGTGGAAAAGTGACCAAACCAAAATATCGGAAGCTAAGGACTAAGCTAAGTTGACTAACTTATTTTAGCGAGGTCTGTTTGCACAGAAGTCTCTTGGCTTTGGCTCACGTTTAGAGAATGTTTCTTTTTTTTCCCTGCTACAGGGAGGGCATCTGTCACACAGGAGTTATTGCCTCTTGTTTCCAGGAAGAAAAGGCAGATGAGGCTGCTCTTCTTACATCTGCTGTTTTTCAAGTGCCTTTAGCTCAAAATAATCTTCATGTCAAAGTGGCATCTTTGGGAGTGGCATATTCTGCCATGCTTCAGGACGTATTTATACAAAAATATTATTTGTAGGGGCGCCTGGGTGGCTCAGTCGGTTGAGCAACTAACTTCAGCTCAGGTCATGATCTCACAGTCCATGAGTTCGAGCCCTGCGTCGGGCTCTGTGCTGACAGCTCGGAGCCTGGAGCCTGCTTCAGATTCTGTGTCTCTCTCTCTCTCTCTGCCCCTCCCCTGCTCATGCTCTGTCTCTCTCTGTCTCAAAAATAAATAAAAACATTAAAAAAATTTTTTTAAATATATTTTAAAAAATATTACTTGTTTATCTGAAATTCGAATGTAACCGTGCATCCTGGATTTTATCTGGAAACCTTATTGATGACAGTTTATTGGCTGGCGGGGGATGACCGGGATGTGGGGCTAGGAATCAGCTCTGCAGAGGCTGTCTAGAACTGAATCAAACGTGAGGATGTGTGTCAAGACTCCCACTGGGGATGGTTGCTGCATGATGGCCTTATGCCATTATCTGTCAGTGAATCCCTCAGACTCAGGCCTGCTTGGGGTTCCCAGTCAGTCTCTCTTCCCCCCAGGTCTGGGTGTCCCGTCCTTCTGTCGCCTACCTGGATGCTGCCCTGGTTGAGCTCTCTGGCTCACCGAGGATGTAATGAACGGTAACATTAATACACTTATTGTGTGCTCACTGAGGGCCAGGTGTCATGCTGGGTGCTCTAGGGATGTGAGCTCACAAAGCCCAGCTCTCTCTTCATTGCACCATGCTATGGCCTGTTCAAAAGACTTGAGCATCCAGGATGGTGAGGGAAGGAGCAGGAGTATCCCGAAGTGGCCTCCCACTGTGTCCCAGGCACTGTGTTAGAATTCATTGAGTTGTCACAAAAATCTTGTGAAATTCTGTGGCTCAATCGGTTGTGTCCCACTTCGGCTCAGATCATGATCTCACAGTTTGTGAGTTCGAGCCCCACATCAGGCTGTCTGCTGTCAGCACAGAGCCCACTTCAGATCCTCTGTCTCTTTCTCTCTCTGCCCTTCCCCAGCTTGCGCTCTGTCTCTCAAAAATAAATAAACACGGAAAAATAAATCTTGTGAAGTTCATACTCTAGGACACCCTAAAAGCTAAGTACCTTGCCCAAGCTCACAGGGTTTAAGTAGTGGAGAAGGGATTTGAACCCAGGTCTGCCTCACCTCAAAGGCTAAATAATTTTGCCCTCCTTTGTGCGCGTGCATTGTGGAATGACGTGTGTGCATGCTCGTGCATGGTCACTTCTAGCCTTCAGAGGAGGGTGTTCCAGTTGTCTACAGGCCTTCCTCTCTTGGGATGGATTCAGGGCCTTAGAGATGGGCACACTCCAGTGGTGCTCACCCACGGCTGGCCTTCTCGGGGGCTGGTGCCATCTGCCCACTGACCCCCAATCAGCAGCTTCTCTTGGGCCTTGCCTTCCATGCTAGTATCTCTAGCAATGGCAGACAATTGGTTCCCAGGCTTTTGGGCCTTGGGCAGAGGAGATGGGGGCATGGATGGTGAGAGGGGGCAGGGTTGGCACTGAAGAGGCTGACTCACACCACGGATACCTCCATCTCCAGCTCTCACTCTCTCATGCACGCACTTTCTCTGTAATCCCTGGAACCAAACAGTATTGTAGCTGGGAGACTTTAGGAACCATCTAGTCTTACCTCCTCATTCTATAGTGAGAGGAACGGAAGCCCAGAAGGCAGAAATGAATTGTTAGGATTCCTCATCAAGCTAACGGTACGGAGACTGAGAACCCAAGTTGTCTACCTCCTGGTCCAGTGCTCTCCGCTGCTCGTATCCACGCCTGTCTCTTCCAGTGGCATCCATCCTGCCATAGTAGGACCAAAAGGAACTTTAGGTTAGGGAAAGGGCTGGGAATGCTACTGAAAGGTGTAAGCATTTCCACTGAAATCAATGGGGAGAAGAGAATGTTCAAGAAACGGTGTTGGGATACCTGGATTATTGTCGGGGGTGGGGGCTGGATAATAAAGATGGAGCCCACACGAGTTCTACATGGATCAAAGATTTAAGTGCAATAAATAAAACCATAGATGTTCCACAAGATTTAAGTGCAATAAATAAAACCATAGATGTTCCACAAGAAAGTGTGGGTGGATCGATTTATAATTTGGGAGTGGGAAGGCTTTTCTAATCAAGATGGAATACCCAGGAGTCATAAAGGAAAATTTGATATATTTGACCACTTAATAATTAAAAAAAAAAAAAAACTTCTATATTAGAGGGGCACCTGGGTGGCTCAGTTAGTTGAGTGTCCAACTCTTGATTTCAGCTCAGGTCATGATCCCAGGGTCGTGGGATTGGGCTCCATGTCAGTCTCTGCACTGAGCATGGAGCCTGCTTAAGATTCTCTCTCTCTCTCTCTCTCTCTCTCTCTGCCCCTCCCCTACTTATGAGTGCTCTCTCTCATAAATAAATAAATACATAAATAAACCTTCTAGGCGCGCCTGGGTGGCTCAGTTGGTTAAGCGTCCGATTCTTGGTTTCAGCTCAGGTCATGATCTCAAAGTTCGTGGGTTCTAGCCCCACATCAGGCTCTCCACTGACAGAGTGGAGCCTGCTTGGGATTCTCTCTCTGCCTCTCTCTCTGCCCCTCCCCTGCTCATGCTGTTTCTGTCTCAAAATAAATAAATACACTTAAAAATAAATAAATAAATAAATAAATAAATAAATAAATCTTTTATTTGGAAATCCACCATAAAAAAATACTTTTCCAATAACCGAGAAAACATATGACAAAGGGATATTTCCTTCATTTACAAGGAAACTCTGACGAATGAACAAAAAGAAGTGTAATCATCATCATCATAGCTAATACCCGATCATTTACTATCATTTAAGTACATAGATTATTTCATTTAAATCTCTCAAAGGGAGTAACTCTATGAGATAGGTGCTATTATTATCTCCACTTTATAGATGAGATCCCGAAAGCAGTTTAAAAAGATAGTCAAACATCTCCAAGGGCAAAGGAATTAAAAGCAAAAATGAACTATTAGGACCTCATCAAGATAAAAAACTTCTGCCCTGCAAAGGAAACAATCAACAAAACTAAAAGGCAACTGACGGAATGGGAAAAGATATTTGCAAGTGACATATCAGATGGAGGGTTAGTATCCAAAATCTATAAAGAACTTACCCAACTCAACACCCAAAAAACAAAATAATTCAGTGAAGAAATGGGCAGACGACTTTGGAAAAGTGAATAGACACTTTTCTAAAGAAGACATCCAGATGGCCAACAGACACATGAAAAGATACTCAACATCACTCATCATCATTAGGGAAGTACAAATCAAAGCCACAATGAGATACCACATCAAACCCGTCAGAGTGGCTGAAATGAACAAATCAGGAGACTGTAGACGCTGGCCAGGATGTGGAGAAACGGGAACCCTCTTGCACTGTTGGTGGAAATGCAAACTGGTGCAGTTCCTCTGGAAAACAGTGTGGAGGTTCCTCAAAAAATTAAAAATAGATCTACCCTATGACCCAGCAATAGCACTGCTAGGAATTTACCCAAGGGATACAGGAGTGCTGATGCATAGGGGCACTTGTACCCCAATGTTTATAGCAGCGCTTTCAACAATAGCCAAATTACTGGGCGTTGTATGGAAACCAATTTGACAATAAATTATATTTAAAATAAATAAATTAAATAATTAATTAATTAAAATGATAGCCAAATTATGGAAAAAACCTAAATGTCCATCAATTGATGAATGGACAAAGAAGATGTGGTTTGTATATACCATGGAGTACTGCTTGGCAAGCAGAAAGAATGAAATCATGCCATTTGCAGCAACGTGGATGGAACTAGAAGGTATTATGCTGAGTGAAATAAGTCAGTCAGAGAAGGACGGATATCATATGTTTTCACTCATATGTGGATCTTGAGAAACTTAACAGAAGACCATGGAGGAAGGGAAGGGGGAAATATAGTTACAAACAGAGAGGAAGGGAGGCAAACCACAAGAGACTCTTAAATACAGAGAACACACTGAAGGTGGATGGGGGGGGGCGTGGAGGAGAGGGAAAATGGGTGATGAGCATTGAGGAGGGCACTTGTTGGGATGAGCATTGGGTGTTGTATCTAAGCCAATGTGACAGTAAATTATATTAAAATAAATAAAAAGATACATAGATAGATGATAGATAGATAGTCAAAGCAAATTTCCCTACTACAGGTTCCTAGAAGCCAATGAAAAATAAACACAGCCATTGCATAATGTACAACATCCATAATATTTTCTCAAATTACATAGAGAGAAAGATGAGCCTGAGTATTTTCTTCTATGTGGGGCTTGGGAAGTGATCTTTTATTTGCCTTCAGTTTACCCATCATGTGAGAAATGGTTTGGAAGAAGATTATACATGATCAGATATGTTTGTTGAATGAATTCACAAGTATACATACTCACATTAAGTTTTATGTTTTTACTAATTCTTTTGTTGCTCTTTTTTTAAGTGGGCCTAACCAGCTCAACTTTCCTAAAAGTATAAAGAATATGGACTCTATATTTGGTTCATCATTAAATGCTTTCTTCAGGAAAAAACAAAAAGAGAGTCAAACAATATAGACAAGCAGTTTACAGAAAAAGGTGTATCAAAATCAGTAAGAATATAGGTATACTTACTTAATATAAATAAAGCCAATAAACATTTTGAAGGATGCTTGGTGTCACTCATAAGTGAAGAAATACAAAGTCAAGCGAG
Source organism: Herpailurus yagouaroundi (assembly GCF_014898765.1). Lineage (NCBI taxonomy): Eukaryota > Metazoa > Chordata > Mammalia > Carnivora > Felidae > Herpailurus > Herpailurus yagouaroundi. Next base: position 4,971,685 of record NW_024412407.1, on the reverse strand, counting down.
AATTTAGATGCCACTTTTGCTCTGGTTGGCAACATTTGTCAGTACTCAAGTTCTGATGGGGTGGGGAAGGGTCCTAGTCCGTAACCGTTCCTCTACATAGTCTGAGCTCTATCTTTGTATCAGTTCATGGCAGCAGAAAACTGTACAATTGAGCCATGTTAGCATAGCTGACCATACGCAAAAATGCCTTCGGCCCAGTTCCAGTTTAATGTTACACTCTTGACATCGTTGATGTTTGGCAGAAGAAAGGACCATATAAAAATCACTACATTGTTTTGTCCTGGAAAAACTACCCCTGAAGGCATTATCTACTCTGGTCATCTATACTACTGATGGAAGGAAGGACCCACACAGCAAATTATGTTTATTATTTACTACCAGGAAAAAAAATGATCTCTCCTGGAAACCTGATATGTTTTATTTTACGAGATAATGGTAAATTTATGAGCCTTTCTGTTTCTCTCTTTGCCTTGGCTACTGGGAAGCTCAGTGCCATATTTTATGGCCCATTACAGCAACAACATAACTAGGGTGGTTGACATCTGACTTCTTAACCCCAGCAGGCTCCAGCCTCCGAGCGGTCAGCACAGAGCCAGATGCAGGGCTCGAACTCACAAACTTTGAGATCATGACCTGAGCCGAAGTCAGACGCTTAACCAACTGAGCCATCCAGGCACCCCTGTGCCCAGGTGATTCTGACACTCTATTGTAAGCTCTTTAGAACTGTATTTATCTTTGAGACCCTGATGGCCCACTCTGAGCCAGGTATATGGTAGGTGCTCGATAAATGTATTTCTTAATTGAAAGGAACATGAGGGCTGTGAGGAAAGAGACCATTTTTGCATGGAACAAAGTCTGGCAGGTAGCAGATGCCCATGAGGGCTGAATTAGCAATGGGCATGGCCTCAGCCTCTGACCTCTCCCTGCCACACCCTAGGGCCTCCATCACTCAGGCCTCTCCAGGCTGGGACCCAGAACAGTCAGTCTGCCTCACAACCCAACTCTGCCTTTATCTCCACCCTTCTGCCTCAGCCCTTCTGCTTGGGCCAATCAGCTTCCAAATCTTTTTGAGTTTCACCCTGGGTGGAGGCTGGCATGTCTGACCTCCTAGTCTCCTGGCTCTGAGATGCCTCAGGGATAGGAAATGGCATCACCTTTTGAACCTTGTGTAGCACCCAGTAGTGGTAACTGGTGATGAGGAGGAGGAGATGAAGGAAGAGGAGGACCCAAGGTCATGGCTTTCTCTGTCCTGGTGACACTCAACTGATATGTTGAGCAGAGGGGACAGCAGAGGTTGACAGAGTCATTTTTCTGCCACTTCCTATCCTTCCCTCTGGGCTGGGAGGCAAAAATGTGAGACATCTCAAGGAGGTCAAGCTGGACCATGCAGACGAGGTGAAGGGGACAGGGCTTCCTCTGTCATGCCATTTCCTACAATGCCAGATGTTGAGCTGGTTTCCCATTGGGTGTCCCGCCCCCCTGACCAACACCCTCTCCCCCTGGCTCCCCACCTGACTCTTTCCCTGAGCAACCTCTGTGGAGATGTGTAAAAAGACAGCTAGGGCCTGGGCAAGGCCTTCTGACCCAGATTTCCTGGACTGACGGGCAACCCATGTTGAGAAACCGCGTCCGGGCAGGCTTGGTTAGCCACACCTGGCAAGCCACAGGGAACCTTGGGCCTGGAGCTCCCCTAGGCAGTCACAGCCTGAGACCTAGCCCCACGTAAGGATGATCCTGCTCAAGGGAGATGTTTGCCCTTCATCCTCACTCTGGACTTCATCCTCACAGCCCATGTGAGAGTGCTGGGGGACAGGAGGAGGGTCCCAGGTGCTCTCCCTGTCCTGGTCTTTGCATATATGAAGCATTTGCCTTATACCGCATGCTCCAAGAGGCTCCCTGCATATGGATGGTGACTTGTCACATTGCTCCGGCAATTCCGGGGCCATGGAAAACGTAGTGAGCACCATGAAGCAAGACGAGGTGTGGATTCCACACCTTCGTCTCTTCTTTGTTACCAGAACTACCAGCTTTAGTGAAAAGTGGCCGATGCGGGGGATCTGAACATTCTGGAAACTCTTGCCAACTTCTATGAGAAATGATGACCCAGTGTGTAGTACGAGGCTCGCTCTTAACTTTAGCAGAACCCAGGCCAGTTCTCCGGCCATGTGTCTGAATATTGAAAAGTTAACCAATCCAGCGTTAAAGTGTTGAATAAAACATGTTCTATCAGCCTACCTTGATGCTATACTTTCATGACGACACAATTTTTAAATGTATAAAGCTATGGTTATTATACAGCTGAAAATTGACAAAACATTGAAAAACTAAATTTAGTTATTATTGTGCTCGTCTGGGAGTGCTGTTGGTGGACTGGCAGTGTTTGGGTGAGTAATAAATTGCATACATAATTATGCAGAATTCATAAGTAATGACATGTTCGTTCAATAAAATTTATTTTTCTTGCCTTTGTCATAGGAAAATCACCAATTATATGGCTATACTCAAGATTTTCACAGAATTTGTGTTCTACTGGAAGTCAGGCCAAATTAGCCTTCACTGAGTCATTATAGCTCTTAGTTTTTTATTGAGTTCGATTTGGAGACACTTCACTCTGCTGAGGCTGGAAATGACCAGTATAATTCTCAAAGCAATATCTGGATTCAGAACTAAACCACAGATTAGATGTATCATGTAGAAACAAAATAATGGGATGTCGTATGCCACGTTATCACTGTCATAAAAAATTACAAAATGTTTTTATTTCATTACATTCACTGCTATGTCTTCTATGGTAAATATTTCCAAAAGTAATATCTGGATCTATAGGATAGCAGTTCGTAAGCATTTTCATGTCAGAACTTTTTTATACTCTTAAAGAATTATTGAGGACTCCAAAAACTTTTGTTTGTGTAAATTATAACTATCAGTATTTATCATTATACATTAAAACTGGTAACTTAAACAAATTTTGTTTTTCACTTTTGTTTAGTTTTGAGAGAGGGACACAGAGAGTATGAGTGGGGGAGGGGCAGAGAGAGAGGGAGACACAGAATCCGAGCCTGACACGGGGCTCAAACTCACGAGCCGTGAGATCATGACCTGAGCCAAAGTCGGAAGCTCAACCAATGGAGTCACCCAGGTGCCCCTTAAAACTGATAACTTTTAAAACACAACACACAAACGCACATTCCATCAGCCATCAGAGCAGGATGACATATCATACCAAGCAGCCTCTGGGAAACACAGTACACACGAGAGAATTCACAAAAAAGGGCAAATAATATCTTAGTATTATTGCGAAAATGGTTTTGATCTCACAGACCGTCTGGAAGGGCTCAGGAATCCCTAGAAATCCTTGGACCACACTCTGAACAATGTAAAGAATTGGTATCATGCTCCCCCATGTGCTATGCCTAGACCTGTAAATATACAAATGTAAGAGTTTTAAGAATTAGTCTTACAGGGGCACCTGGGTGGCTCAGTCAGTTGAGCGTCTGACTCTTGGTTTGGGCTGGGGTCATGATTTTATGGTTCATGAGTTCAAGCCCTGCATTGGGACTCTCTCTCCTCCCCTCTCTCTGTCTACCCCTCCCCCATTTGCTCTCTCTCTCTCCCTCTCTCAAAATAAATAAATAAAATAAACTTAAAAAAAAAAAAAAGAATTAGTCTTACAAAACATTCCCCAACTGCTATAGGCAAGTTTCGTGGATATTGCACTGATTCATGAATACACACAAAGTGAGAAACAGAAACCTGAGGAGAAGCAAGAAAATGGACGTGTTTTATGTGCTTTGTCTTGTGTAAAATTCAGAAATGCCTCTCAACCTCTCAGAGTTTCCGTTTTCTACTTTTGCAGAAGGAGGATAATACCCATCCGTGCTTCCCACCTAGTTCTGTGCATTGCTTGAGAGCAGGTCATGCCTTAGTCCCTCCTGTGTCCCCAGGACCCAGGCAGTGCCTGGCCCAGAGCGGGAACTCAGGAAACATTGTCAAAGTGGGCACATGTCTTGTGGCTGGTGACAAAGGCTACCTTGATGTGTATTTTGGAGTGAGGCAGGTTAGTAGGTGGAAGGCCCACCGTCTCCAAACCTAGAAACCTGGGTAAGCTGCTAACTTCTCAAGACCTCCGTTTTGTCGTCTATAAAAGGGAGTAATAATACTAGCAATTACCTTGTATGGCTGTGGAGAGGGGCAGATGGGTTCACTACATAAAGCACTTGGCACATGACACATAGAAATCGCTCTATCTACTCTACTAGGTAGGCAATTTCAATATGGGGCAGACAGATTTCTTATAAATCAATTCCTAGCTTGGCAAAGGCAGGCACAGTTTCTCAAGTACAAAAGCGAACTCTAGAACTGAGCTCTGTGCCTGACACATAGCAGGTGCTCACCAAACAGGTGAATGAATGAATGAATGAATAAAGGAATAGATGAATGTTCTTTCTTTTTAAAAAAACAAATTAAGTTTATTTATTTATTTTGAGAGAGAGAGAGGCAGAGAGAAAGGGAGAGAGAGAATCCCAAGCAGGCCCCAGGCCCCACCCTGTTAGGGTGGAGCCTGATGTGGGGCGCGAACTCATGAACTGTGAGATCATGACCTGAGCCAAAATCAAGAGTTGGAGGCTTAACCGACTGAGCCACCCAGATGTCCCATTTTCTCTCGTAGCTAAAAGTGTTATGTCTTTTGCCCACTGGCAGTATGGACCTGCCTAGTTTCTTTGGCTCCCAAATATTGAGAATCACGTTCTTGGCCTTGGTCCTTTGAACCCCTGGCTCTGCCCTGTGGCAGAAAGTAAAAAGCAAATTGCTTTCAAATTGTTAGCTGACCTGTGATATCTGGTTTCACTGGATTTTCCCATGAATAAGCAGAAAATTGGCAAAATAGGATTTTTTTCTCTACTATTAAATCTAAATTAATGTTTATCTTTAGTATTTTAATTAATACATGTTCATCACAGAAAAACATTTTTTTAAACACAAAACACAAGACAAAGAAAGTCAAACTAACTCCACAAAGCAGAAAACTATCAGTTACATTTTAGCCTGTCTCCACTCACATACAAAGATGGGGGTTATAAATCACCTTTTTTTTTTTTTTTTTTTTTTTTTTTTTCCAAAATCAGGTCCTTATTGTGACTACTTTTTTCACTTAGTGTATCTTGAATATCTTTCCATGTGACATTCTCTCCTACAACTGCAGAGATCCTATTGTTGGACACTGGCATGGTTTCCGTTTTCTCTCTATTGTAAATAATGTTGCCATCTCCATTCATTGTTTACTGTGCATACACATTGTGAACATTTGCTGACTTACAGTGAGAACATATTTTCAGTATTCAATGGGATGCTGACCATTATTAGAGCCTACTTCTTGCCCAGATTCTTGCATGACCTCCTAGCCAGGGCCAGCCTATGTGGTAATTCTATAGTCTGGAGAGAACTCTTCCTGGCTCCTCCTTGTCCTGCGTGTGGCCTAAGCTGGCATTCAAGCCCTCCAAAGGTCTGTGCCAATCGCTCCTGACCCTGGCTGCGCTCACCCCATCCTTTCCCGATTTCTTTGCTGGTATGGTCCTCCGGCCCGTGACATCCTCCAGGTGAGAATGTGGGAAGGGCTTTTTCTTCTTTTGAAAAATATTTGTTTCCAAATTTGCTATGATAAGCATGTTGGGAAAGGTCATCAAAAAGATGTGACCACCGACTGACCCATGAACCGGACCCAGGCAATCAGAGGCTCCTTACCCCTTCCCCTGTGCTGGGAATGTGGGTTGTACTTGCCTTTCCCACTCCCAGCAGCCACTCCAAGGACATAGCCTTGAGATGGTGATGTGGTATTGAAAACACCTGCGTGGTACACGTGAATGAACCCAGTTAGGGCCTCTTTATAAACTTTTAAGGTTTGGTGGACGGTGAGAGGATCCATTTCTCTTGCTGCCTCCCAAGACAAGCCTTTTATGTAAGCTCCCTTTACTTATTAAAACCACCACCTCCTGAGCGCCTGGTGGCTCAGTCATTAAACATCTGACTTCAGCTCAGGTTGTGATCTCATGGTTCGTAAGTTCGAGTCCCACATCTGGTGAGCTCCAGCCCTGCTTTGGGTGAACACTTGCCCCCTTTGGATAAAACACGAGCCCCACTTCTAGTGAGCCCTGCTTCTCTCTCTCTCCCCCTCTCTCCCTCTGCCCCTCTTGGGATTCTCTCTCTCTCTGCCCCTCACTCGCACTCTCTCTCTCTCAAAAAAATAAGAAAAAAAATAAAGCTGCCACCTCCTGAGGCACCTGGGTGGCTCAGTCTGTTAAGTGTCCCACTCTGAATTTCTGTTTGGGTCATGATCTCGCAGTTGAGCCCCACGTTGGGGTCTGAGCTGACAGCATGGAGATTCAATCTCCCTCTCTGTCTGCCCCTCCCCTGCTGTCTCTCTCTCTCAAAACAAATAAATGAACATTAAAAAAAATAAAATAAATCCTGCCACCTCCCAGCCTGGAGTGGGCTGCTTCCAGGTATGGGGGCCAATTTCAGGTTTCACCCGGGGAAGCTTCAGGAGGGTTGTGAACTGCCACTGCCTTTTTCTATTGACGTACAATTCACATAACATAAAATTCGCCCTTTTAAAGTATACAGTTGGGGGCACCTGGGTCACTCAATCAGTTAAGCATCCGACTTCAGCTCAGGTCATGATCTCAAAGTTTGTGATTTCGAGCCCCGGGTCAGGCTCTGTGCTGACAGCTCGGAGCCTGGAGCCTGCTTCGGATTCTGTGTCTCCCTCTCTCTGCCCCTCCCCTGCTCATGCTCTATCTCTCTCTGTCTCTCAATAATAAATAAACGTTAAAAAAAATTAAACTGTACCGTCGAGCGGTTTTTAGTATACTCACAAGATTGTACCACCATCACCACCATCTAATTCCAGAACACTTTCATCACCGCAGAAAGAATCCCTGTACCCTTTAGCAGTCCCCCCTCTTCTCCCTCTCCCTGGTCCCCACCGACCACTAACCTACTTACTACCTCTGTGGATTTGCCGCCTCGGGATATTTCATATAAATGGAATCATGACATAGGTGGCCTTTTGTGGCTGGCTTATTTCACTTCGCATAGTAGCACGAAGGTTCATCCATGCGGGTTGCATGTGTCAGAATTTCCTTCCTTTTTAAGGCTGGCTAATATTTCATTATATGGTTATATGACTGTGTTTATTCATGCAGCTGTTGATGGACATTGGATTGTTTCCACCTTTGGCTATTGTGTATCATGCTGCTATGAATACTGGCATACAATGATCTGTTGAAGTCCCCGTGTTCCATTCTTTTGGGTACACAGTGGAATAGGAGTGGAATTGCTGGACCATATGGTAATTCTATATTTCACTTTTTAAGGAACCACCACACTGTCTTCTACAGTGGCTGCACCATTTTAAATTTCCACAAGCAATTTATGGAGGTTCTAATTTCTTCACGCATTGCTAACACTTGTCTGTTTTTATTACTATTATTATTATTATTATAGCCATCCTAGTGGGTGTGAAGTGGTATCCCATTGTAGTTTCTATTTGCATTTTCCTAATGACTAATGATGTTGAGCATCTTTTCAAGTGCTTACCAGCCCTTTTCTATGTATTTATAGAGAAATACCTATTTTTCTTCTCTCTCTATATAGACATTTTTAGAGAAATATTTATTCAAATCCTTTGGTCATTTTTTCCTTTTTTAAATTTAAATTTTAGTTGTAACATACAGTGCAATACTGGTTTCGGGAGTAGAATTCAGTGATTCATCACATCCGTACAAACACCCAGTGCTCTGGGGCGCCTGGGTGGCGCAGTCGGTTAAGCGTCCGACTTCAGCCAGGTCACGATCTCGGGGTCCGTGAGTTCGAGCCCCGCGTCGGGCTCTGGGCTGATGGCTCAGAACCTGGAGCCTGTTTCTGATTCTGTGTCTCCCTCTCTCTCTGCCCCTCCCCTGTTCATGCTCTGTCTCTCTCTGTCCCAAAAATAAATAAACGTTGAAAAAAAAAAATTAAAAAAAAAAACAAAACACCCAGTGCTCATCACAAGTGCCCTCTTTAGTGCCCATCCCCCGTCTAGCCCATCCCCCACCCACTCCCCTCCATCAACCCATAGTTTGTTCTCTATCATTAAGAGTCTCTTGTGGTTTGCTTCCCTCTCTTCTCTCCCCGCTCTTCCTATATGTTCACCTGTTTTGTTTCTTAAATTCCACATACGGTGGAATCATATGGTATTTGTCTTTCTCTGACTGACTTCTTTCACTGAGCATAATACACTCTAGCTACATCCGTGTCATTGCAAATGGCTGCTCATTTTTAAATTGGGTTATTTGTCTTTCCATTTTTGAGTTGTAAATGTCCTTGACATATTTTGAATCCTGGATTCCTAATCAGGTATGATTTCAAATACCGTCTTCCATTCCATCAGTTATTTTTTTCATTTTCTTGATGGTATTCTTTGAAGTACAAAAGTTTTAAATTTTGATGACATCCGATTTTTTTTTTTTTAATTTATTGCTTGTGCTTTAGGCGTCATATCTAAGAAACTACCCACTCCAAGTTCAAAGAGGTTAACTCACATGTTTTCTTCTGACAGTTTTATAGTCTCTTACATTAGGTTTTTGATCATTTTGATTTAATTTTAGTCCAGGGGTCCAAATTCGTTCTTTTGTGTGTTAGATAGCCAGTTGTCCTGACGTCATTTGTTGAAAAGATTATGATTTCCTCACTGAATTGTCCTCACATCTTTGCTGAAAATCACTTACCCGCAAGTAAATGGGTTTATTTCTGGACTGTCAAGTCTATTCTGTTGATCTGTTGCATCTATCTACACACTCTTGATACTTGATATGGAGTACTGCAGCTTTGTAGTAAGTTTAAGTCAGGAAGTGTGACTCCTCCCACTTTGTTCTTCCTTTTCAGGATTGTTTTGGCCATTGTGAAGCATGAATTACTTCTATAGAAAGAAAAAAAAATTACTATTAAAAAAATCCTTAAAACATATTTAAGTCATTCCAACCCAAAAACTTTTCCCAGACTCTCCTTTCAGGATCTGCCTTCTTCTGGACATTTCATTAGCAGAGTGCTTCTCTTATAGCATCTTGTACTCTCCTGAGCTTGTTGGGATCACCAAATCTCACTGAAAGACAAGCTCATTGAGGGTAAGGATGGTGTCTTATTTACTTGAGAATATGTCCCATGGCCCCTGGCTTGGAGCCTAGGACTATGGTGGGGTTGAGTATATGCTGTGTGCATAAATGAATGAGTGAATAAATAAATGAATGCTGTTGAGTCATATATACAGTTCATACTCTGATCAGAACCTGGGCAAACATCCTTTACGAAGAAGGACTTGGGAAATGTATTCATTAAATTCACGGTTACACCTCTATTGACGAGTGTAGTCATGTCACATGAGGTTTCCATAGTTTATTACAGTCATTATAATGCTTGTCAATAAGAGAAAAATGTGCCCAAATTACCCGAGGAATTATGTGCGAATTGCATACTCAGGCATTCCACAGACAGGGCCTGGCTTCAATCAATACTGTAACAATGACAGGTCTTATCAAAGCATCAGAACTTGCTTAAAGTAAAAGATTATTAGCCTTTGTATTAGCCCTCCAAACAGGGTTCTTAATTAATCCGCTAATGATTTTCTTTGTTTAGAGGGATTAGCCCGGATCAATCCTCATATGTGCTCCCAGAGCTATATGCATATGCTTGTCCCTCAAATGGTTCTTTGGAGAGCTGAGGTTTGAGTCCCTGCCCTTGGGGAGCACACAGTTCAGGAGGGGAGGAGGCACACACACTACTCATCTGAGGCAGGGGGCTGAGTGCTGGCTCACGAGCGGGCCCAGAGCAGGAGGGCAGGAGTAATTCTGGCTGGGAGGCAGGGAGGTGTCAGACCACATCAGACCTTTGAACTGAGCCTGGAAGCCTGCCTAGGATGTTGTCAGGTAGAGACAAGGAATGGAGGGTTTCGGGCAGAGGAGGCAAGGTGTTCCAGGCAGATGGAACAGCTAGAGCAAAGGCATGTTGGCAGGCACACACAGGCGCCCATACACACTCTTGCGCTCAAATGCATCCTTCTCCCAAGAACTGGGCAAGTCAGAAATTGTCTGAAAGATATTATGTCCACCTGAGTCAGCACACAGCTCAAATTCCTACCAGGCTCTGGATTCCAGCTGTCCCTTCCTCAAGAGGGCTTTCAATGTCTGCCATCCCCTGCCTTCCTTCCCATCAAGGCAGGCCCTCTCTCTGTCACCAGAGAGAGGACGTTCTCCTTAGGGTCCTTACTCACTGCAGATTTTGGCACTAATCCCAGGAGGCCTGGCATGAACTGGGCCAGAGGAAACCGGTCCTGATGAAGCTTGGGTGTTGCAAGATGCGGACTTTTCCATCTGCCCCTGCTGGGGCCATTGGCTGACTGGCCAAGCTGTGGGGGCAGGGAGAGCCTCCATAGCACCGTGGACAGCTGATGGGAGTGGGGGGGGGGTGGCTTTGTCCAATTTTTCAAGCATTGGTTAGAAACAGTCCCAATGTGCTTTCTTCCATCCAACCAATGACAGGTATTTATTGATCACACTCCTTTTAAAGTTTTTAATTGGCATATTACAAACATATAGTAAGACGCACAGGTCATTAGTATACGGCCTGATGCATTTTCACCAACTGAACACACCTGTGTAACCGGAACCAGGATCAAGACGCTGAACGTGACCAGCACCACAGAACGCCTCTTATTCCCTCCCTGGCACCGCCTACCCTAAGGATAACCACTGTCTGGCTTAGATCAATTTTGTCTGATTTTGTACTTTATATAGATGGAGTCACATAGTATAAACTCTCTTGGCACTTACTCTTTTTTTTAATTGAGATAATTGACATATAACATTATATTAGTCCCAGGTGTACAACATAATGACTTGAGATATATAGATATATAGATATACATATACATACATACATATATATATATATACTGAAATGATCACCCATCTAGTTACCTTCTATCACCATACCAACTGACAGGTGTTTTTGTCTCGTAATGAGAACTTTTAAGATTTACTCTCTTAGCAACTTTCAAGTACATAATACAATAGTATTGACTTTAGTCACCATGCTGTACATGATGCCCCATGACTTACCTATTTTATAACTGGGAGTTGGTACCTCTTGACCCCCTTTACCCACTTCACCCAACCCCCAACCCCCTCCCCACAGCAGCCAATCTATTTCCTGCATCTATGAATTTTGTTTTGTTTCTTAGATTGCACATATAAGTGAAATCATACAGTATTTGTCTTTTTCTGACTTATTTTTACTAAGCATATTATCCTCAAGGTCCATCCATAGTATGGATTTTCTTGGCACTCTTTTTTTTTTATTGAGGTATAATTGCGATCCAACATTATATTAGTTTTAGGCGTACGACATAATGCTTCAAGAGTCGTATACACTGTGAAATGATCGCAGTAAGTCTAGTTACTATCCATCACCATACGAACTTACCAATTTGTTTCTTGTGGTGAGAACTTTAAAGATTTACTGCTTTAGCCACTTCTACATATGCGACACAATATAGCTGACTATGGGCACCATGCTTAAACAAATAGATTAGTCAAAGACTCTGAAGAAGGTGTTAGAAAGACTGACTCTCATAAGGAATAGGGGCCCACAAATGTAAAATGGAGTAAATCATGTGTATGGGGGGGGGTTAGTCTCTGTGGTCTCTGGGAGGATGGAGAGGGCAGGTGGTCTGGTGCAAAGTGCTCTGGTCTAGGACTCAGAAACTTGCATTCAAATTTGATAATTACCTGCTGTGCAACCTTGGAAAATCTCTTTCCCTCTCTGGACCTCAGCTGCATCCTCTGCAGGGCTGGAGTGAATAATAATATGTATCTTTTCACCACCAAAGACACCCTCTGTTATTTATTCCTACCCCGACTGGTGCCACGGACTTCTCCTTTTGAAAAATGTTGCTGACTGAGCACACCGCATGTGAGTAATGATTAATTTGTTTCCTTGTTTTCTGTTAATGGGCAATGTATGGAGCCAACTCAGATCTGTACCAGATAGCAAGCGGTGCCACCCCAGGTCGACAGAATTCCAGGAAAAAGCAGAGGCTCTTTAAGGCTGAGTTACTTGACTGCAGCTTCCTTCACGTCAGGGAAATCTTCAAAGCCTGGTGCACCTGATGAATTGTAGTGAGTAGCCTGAGAACCCCCATCCCAGCCTTCGTGCCACCCCGAGCCCGGGAACTATCGACGAGACAAACGACCACTAACTTTCCTTCCAGCTCTCATGAGCCAAAGGACTGGGGGTTGCCCAGCTCCCACTGGAATTGACTGCAGGGTTGTGAAGTGAGGACCTCCTCCTCAGGGTGGCCTCAACCCCCACCCCCACTCCGTGCCCACAGCGGGTCCTCAGGGGCCCAGGGCTCATGTTGCTCCAGAGGACTAGTTGGAAGGGGCTGATAGAACTCGAATCCCTGGAGCACTGTGATAATCGCCTTCTGCGGCTCCAGGCCGTCTCCGCCAGCCTGGGGAGAGAATTCCAGTGTTCTTTTCAGGAACAGGACTTGCCACCTCCTTCAGCGACTGCCTCCTCCTCCGGTCCCAGCTTCCCAGAGCTCAGGCTCTGGGGCCCCACTCCACTTTGTACACCCCCAAGAGCTCTCTGCTTTCCAGCCCTGTCCCCATTTCTGTCCATGACTCAAGGATGGGATGAAGCCTGCCTGATGACAGGGACCATGCTCGCTGGTGGGGTGTAGAGCCACACTCACAATAAACCAGAATCTGTCCAGAGCTGGGGGCAGAGAGAGAGAGAGAGAGAGTTGGGAGGAGTATGATGCGGTCAAAGAGAGCTTCTTGGCAAAGATACTGATGTACAAGAAGGAGGGGCAGAGCTCTATGGAACGAGGTGTTGTGGGGTGTCATTGTGACTTGGACGGTCTCCACGCAGTATTCTGGGCAGTATGAAGGGATGCAGGAACGCTAGGAGTCACCCCTAGAGGAATGAAGTAACCAGAAATCCTCAGGGGTCAGTGGCAGCGGTGGTTGTGGCGAGGGCATCGGTTTCAGAATTCAGCACATCTTGGTTTGAGCCCCAGGGATGGTTGTTATCACCCTGAAGATGGCCTAGAACTGAGCCATGAATAGCAGTTTCTGGGGGAGGGGGGGGGCTGGGAGGTGTGAAAGGTCAGCATCACCTAGGGAGCTTTCTCAACGGGTAGGTGCCACCCCTCCCCGTTCTCACCCCTACATAATTCAGACCATATGACCTCCAGCCTCCGGAGAGGTTGACATTTGTAGTGTTAAAGCCCTCCCGGCAATTCCGATCCATCCCTGACACTTTGTCTTTCTCCCCCAGAACAACTGTCCAGGAAGGTCATCGGAAAAAGAACGAGATACTCGTCCTCTGAACTAATTAGACCGCCAGCAGCCCAGCCCGGTCCAATTCAACCAACTCGCCCATTGATTCAAAACATTTCTTATTGAGCTTCTACACTGGGCACGGCCATAGGCCCAGTGTCAGAGACCCAAGACCCCGCTCTTGCACCATCCATAGCGGGGAAGGCAGGCCAGCTCAGAGACATCACAGTGTCGTGACAGCTCTGTGATAAGGAAAGCCCCGAATACTCTAGGAACACCTAGAAGGGACAGTCTTGGATGATTAGGAAAAGCTCCTTGGAGGAAGAAAAGGCCGGGAGCCAGCCAGGAGGGTGGGGAAGGCCTTTCAGGAGGGAGCTACCACGCACAGCCTGGAGGCAAGAACAGAGACTGTTCAGGGAAGTGCAGGTCGTCCCAGGCTCAGCCTGGGTGGTGTCAGACGATTCTGGGGGAGACCCGGGGGGTGGAGTTTATCCTGTAGAGGGAAGGGAGTGCAGGCTGGGAAGGGTTCTGAGGGAGCCGATGTTGTGGGGGAATAGATGGGGTCAATGCTGCGCTGGGGAATAGATGGGCCTGGAAAGAGAGGTCTCTGGGGTCAGGGGCTGGATCCATTGACTGTTCAGGGGATCAGAGCAAAAGATGCCGAAGGCCTGAACGAAGAGAGCATCCATGGGGCCAGAGAAGGGGGGCTGGGTTCCTCAGAAACACAACCCCAACTGTGGCTGACCCCTCCTGAGAGGCCTGCTTCTCCCCTGCAGAGGGGCTTGTTCCGGAAGCCTCGTATCCAGCTTTCGCCATCTGCGCTGAGTCTGTGTGGCCATCCAGCTTTTCCCTGCTCTTGTCCCTCTCTCTGCTTCTCTTCTCTCTCTCCCACCCAGTCTTCCAGAATCCTTTGATAAGCCTCCCTATTTCCTCAGCTTTGTCCTTAAACCTCCCATCCACCTGCCGGAAGCCCAGCTCTCCTCCTGTGTGAGGAAGGTCCTCATCTGTTCTGCCCAAAGGCCTCCCCACCTCCACCTGAGTCAGTCCCTCCCATAGCCACAGCCTGGAGTTTGTCATTCCTAAAAATGCCTGCACTTCTCAAAGCTTAGATTAAACACTTGGTTCATTGGCCACATCCCTCTGTGCTTCTGATTCTGACTCCTCATTCCTACCTCCTGTCCCGGAGTCCTGCTCACCTAGACCTGCATCTTGCCTGTACCTTCTCCCCTCGACCCAAGACCCTCTGGCCTCACAATGTCCCCACCCCCTGAGCCGCTGCCCAGGGGACCCACCTGGCTGCCTTCCTGGCCTCCAGCCTTTGGGCTGCCTCGCCCACCTGGAGAGCAGCAAGCCACCATGGCGATGCGGCCTTACTTCAGACGGGCCCTTTCCAGGGCTCCCCACGGGTCCTCTCTCTGCCTTCTCTCGCTGCAGCTCTTTCTGGGCCTCTCCAGTGCCCTCTGGCCCCCACCTTTCTCAGCTCCTCTGAACAGCTGACCTTCCTCTTCATTCCTGAAGAAAGCAGAAGCGCTAAGATGGGAATTCCCTCAAGTTCTTGCCACGCACCTTCATGTTGCAACATCACCCATACCCTGCCTTTCTTCCTTCTGAAACACACGTTTCCCTCCTCCTGACAAGAACCAGCCTGGGGGCTGGACCCCAGCTCCTCCCTCCTCCTGGGGCAGGGAGCACCATCCGTCATCCCCTCCCTCATCCCTCTCTCCAACTGCACATTCTTCCCCAGCTCCTCTGTGAGCATTGAAACTCCCCCTGTCCTCCCCTCCATCTCCCCTCCCATTCACTCCTACCCGTCGCCTCTGGCTTCTGCAGCTCCCCAGAACCTTCTCCTACCCGTCCCAGAAGTACCCCAACATCAGAACATCAGAACGCATCCCATCATTTATCCCCCAACCTGCTCCTCCTCCAGTGCTCCCCATTGGTAAAAGGCAGCAGGGGTCAACTACACATCTGGAGTTACTCTGAACTCACCCGTTCCTCCACCCCATATCCCACCACCCACCAAGGCCCCTGGAGGCTCCTCTCTAACGTGCCCAGAACCCATCATTGTGCCGTTATGTGTCCAGGACTTACCTGCAATCTCTTGGTGTGTGATCCTTTCAGCTATGTGTTCAACAAGCCCATCCTGGGCAGCACTGATGGCCTCACGTTCACACATCCAACTCCGACAGATGCCCCGCTTTGCCACCTGACTCCTTTCATCCCAATACCAATGACTGACCTGAACTTCACCCTTATTGACCAACCCTGTCTTACCTCCTAAGCCGCCTGGGAGTTTGGCCGCTCTGCCTCCCTTGCTGTGTCTGGTTTCTGCTGGTCTCATCCTGACTATCAGTGTCACCTGGATGAGGTGTGGTGGCTCTGAAGGCTCAATGGCCTCAGTGGCAGTACGGGGAGACCATCTGAGGTGGGGCTGCCGGGGGTAGCGGCTCTATTAGAATTCCCTTAGGGACGCGTATGAATTTATTCATTCAGTAAACATTTATTGACCACTTCCAACGTGCCAGGCACTGAGCTAAGCCCCAGGGATACCTCAGGGAGCAAAAAATACACAGGTCCTCCTTTCTCTCCAGAAGCTGACAGTTTAGTGGAAGAGACATTCATCCTATAAACCTCATTATTACGACCAAGACGAGCGCTCCACCAGGACGGCACGTGGTGGTCAAGCACGTAATGGGGGCTTGATTCTCTCTGAGGAAGTCATGCTTCCCCTGAGACCTGAAGGATGAACTAAAAGAAGACAGGAGCGGGGGCGCCTGGGTGGCTCAGTCGGTTAAGCGGCTGACTTCAGCTCAGGTCATGATCTCGTGGTCCGTGAGTTCGAGCCCCGTGTCGGGCTCTGTGCTGACAGCTCAGAGCCTGGAGCCTGTTTCAGATTCTGTGTCTCCCCCCTCTCTGACCCTCCCCCGTTCATGCTCTGTCTCTCTCTGTCTCAAAAATAAATAAACGTTAAAAAAAAAAATTTAAAAGAAGACAGGAGCAGGGCACCTGGTGTCTCAGTCCGTTAAGCATCTGACTCTTGATTTGGGCTCAGGCCACCATGTCACAATTCGTGAGTTCTAGCCCAGCGTCAGGTTCCAGGCTGACTGTGCAGTGTCTGCTTGGGATTCTCTCACCCTCTCTGCCTCTCCCCAGCTTGAGCTCTCTCCCTTTCTTTCACTCTCAAAATAAATAAACTGGAAAAAAAAATAGGGGCACCCAGGTGGCTCAGTCGGTTAAGCAGCCGACTTCGGCTCAGGTCACGATCTCACAGTCCGTGAGTCCGAGCCCTGCGACGGGCTCTGTGCTGACGGCTCAGAGCCTGGAACCTGCTTCAGATTCTGCGTCTCCCTCTCTCTCTCTGCACCTCTCCCACTCTCTCTCTCTCTCTCTCTCTCAAAACTAAATAAACATTAAAAAAAGTTTTTAAGGGGCGCCTGGGTGGCGCAGTCGGTTAAGCGTCCGACTTCAGCCAGGTCACAATCTCGCGGTCCGTGAGTTCGAGCCCCGCGTCAGGCTCTGGGGCTGATGGCTCGGAGCCTGGAGCCTGTTTCCGATTCTGTGTCTCCCTCTCTCTCTGCCCCTCCCCCGTTCATGCTCTGTCTCTCTCTGTCCCAAAAATAATAAACGTTGAAAAAAAAAATTAAAAAAAAAAAAAGTTTTTAATAAATAAAAATAAAAGGAGACAGGAGGGATGTGCATCCCAGGTAGCAGGACCAGCGTGTGCAAAGGCCCCGGGGGAAAGGAGAGGCAATACAGGGGCCCGGAAGTCCTGCATAGCATACGCTTTTGTTTTTTTGCTTGTGAAATAACATAACACAAAATTCACTACTTCATCCGTCTCCAAGTGTGCAACTCAGTATTGTTGGTAAGTTCACAATGTTGTGCAACCACCCCTGCTATCTAGTTTCAGCATATTTCATCACTTCAAAAGGAAACCCTGCACTCATTAAGCAGTCACTCCCCCTGCCCCTCTTCCCCTGGCCCCTGGCAACCACTCATCTACTTTATGCCTCTACGGATTTGCCTATTCTGGACATTTCGTATCAGCGGACTCACCACTGTGAGTTTGTGGCTTTTCGTGTTTGGCTTTTCTCACTCAGCCATAATTGAAAAGGTTCATTCACATTGTAGCAGGTACCAGCACCTCATTCCTTGTTACGACTGAATCATATTCCATTGTATACATAGACTGCATTTTGTTTCTCCATTCGTTTGCGGAGGGATATTTGGGCTGTTTCCACCTTTCAGCTATCGTGAATAGAGTTCCTATGAACATGTGTGTACAAGTTTTCGTTTGAATGTCTGATTTCAACTCTTTGGGATATATACCTAGCGGTGGAATTGCAGGGTCATGCAGTGACTCTGTGTTTAACTTCGTAAGGAACAGTACACCCTTAGCCTCGCACTCGTGTGACCTCACTTAAAATCCAGTTGTGCGGCATGACAGGGGCAAAGGTGACATCTGAAAGTAAACCCTGTTCTTTTCCAATATTTTCAGTTTCTTTTCATCTCCTCTCATTCAGGTCGTTCAAAGTGGAGGAGAGCAGGCTGGGAAAGTCCATCGAGTAAAGTGCCCCTTAGACTGAGAAACTGCCCCATGTAGGCGGCCCGGCCAGCCCAGGGATCTTTGTCAGTTTTGTTGCCTGATGTAGCTCAAGCCTAAAACAGTGGTTGGCACATGGCTGGGGCTCAATAACTGCTTGTTGCATGAATAAATAAATACAATGAACTGCTTCAAGTGCCCTAAAATCCCAAGGAAACAGACATTCATCAGCTAGAACCAGAGAGAATGGACCAACATTGCAGCCAGAAGGTAGGTGGTTAGATAAGGAAAGGATTTCCCAGAACCATGGGCCCCTGAGTCCTTGGGGAAAGCCTCCACTCCTGTTTTTGAACACTCACCATGTGCGGGCACTTTTACATTTGTTCACCTGGAAGCTAGGAGAGCCTGTGTGGCTTTGAATCCCATAGCCAGACAGCCTCAGAGGTAGAATCGGGATCCAGGCCACTGGACATCCAGGCCTTGCCTTGCTCCCTTGGTGGGACAGAGGTCCCTCCAACCTGAGGCCAGAGCTCAGCTCGGAGCATGCCCGGTGGTGCGGTCAGCCCGAGGGACTCCCAAGGGGCCCTGAGAGGTGCTATAGGGAATCCTCAGCCCTTCCTTCCACCAGCAGAGGCTGGAGGGAGGAGGGAAGGATGGCAGCCGAGCGTGAAAATTGGAGGCTAATATTGAATTGCAGCAAAATGAGCAGAGCATTAGCTGCCCCACCTGGACCCACCCCCAGAGAATACCAAGGCCTGGGCTCGTGCTCGTGAGAAGCTGGCAGGCCCAGTACCAGGCGGAACTGTGGTTGGATGAACAGGGGTCATGAGGTGGTGACTGACATGCCGCAGGTGGAAGACATAGTTAGTTTGGCTGAGTTAGAGGCTCTCCTGGGCCCTCCACCCAGGCCTGGGTGTCCTACATTCACAGCGTTCCTTTTAGGTTCTGGGGGCAAAGCTGGGGGCATCAGAGCCAGGCTGAGATGCTGTCCCAGGACCCTGCCTTCAGGGAGCGTAGGGGAGAGGGGGGATAGGAACATACCAAACACCCAGGGTTCTGGGGCGTGGGGAGAGGGAGGCGGCCTTGATTAAGTCAAGGAAGGCTTCTTGGAGGAAGGTGAAGGGTGTGGGGCTGGGTTGGGATCCAGGAAGATCTGACTTAGCTACTTCCTAGCTGTTTTGACCTTGGGTAAACAGAACATTCTACAAACATTCTTTGGAGTGTCTACTACATGCCAATCACCTGCTAAGCATTGGGACTACAAAGGTCACTTTGATCCGGTTCCTGCCCTCAGAGCTTAGCCACTCAGCCCGGACAGCATGGTCTGTGCCGTCATAGAGGTGAGGCAGGGGGCTATGGAGTAGGGACAGAGGAGGTGGTAGCCAGCTGAATGTCCTTGAGCCTCCCTTCCCCTCATCCTTAAAATGGGACGGGTACCCACTTCACCACATAGTTGAGATGACAGGTGGAGAGGAGTGTGAGCCTAGCACCTCGCACAGTGGACGAGCAGGGCAGGTCTCCAGGAGAGTGTGACGCTGGCAGAGGCCGAGGGAAGGACAAGAAGGGGTGTAGCGCCAGGGTGGGAGGAAGGTAGGCGTGACGCCACGTGGGGAGGAGAGGACCCCTGCACAGAATCTCAACAGGGTCCCACAAGTCACCTGATCGCAGGAGCCCACGGATGCTGGAGGCAGGCACCCGGGAGCCAGGGTGGTTTAGCTGCAGCTGTTCTGAGTGGGGAGTCAAACAGGTTTGGGTGACCTTTACGAACAAGGTCGTGGGGCGCTGCCCGCCACCCTTCCCGCTCGTTGCCACCCCCTTCTCTGGTAATGACCCGGGCACGACCTGGCATCTGCAGCCCCTCGCTCGCCCTGTAGGGCAAAGATACCAGCTCTCCTGGCCAGCTGGCAGATACTGTCCCACTCTGCCCTCGAGCCCTGTGGGAGGGGCTTCCTGGGGTGGATGAAACCCAGGGAGCTGTGGGGCCACCGAGGCACCCTTTGAGGCCTCCAGCCTCCAGCCTCCCCCTCCCAGGTGGTTTCCCCTCTGCTAGCACCCACAGTGGCTCCCAGCTGCTCCGCCTGTAAAGGAGGCTGCCCTGGGCTTCTCCAGGTGGCGGAGCTGTATGGGACCCCATCAGTCAGCTTCTCCAACCCTCCCCTTCATTCAGAAACTCCTGCCTCAGCTTCCCCGGTGTTTGCTCGGTCTTTGTTGGACCCCAAACAACTGGGAACTCACTACTTCACAAGGCAGGGTTATTAGGGAGGCCCCCCTGCCGCCAGCCCCTTACGCACACCTGATCCTTTTCAAATGAAGACAGACTTGTTCCTGACCTTTCCTCACCCCGCCGGACACAAATGCTCACACTCACTCTCTCTACCCAAGCTCTGAGCTCTCTCCTGAATCAGGTCCCTGAAGAACGCCATGCGGCTGCAACAGAGAAGGTGCAGGACAGGCTTCAAGGGGGCTTGGAGGGACAAGAACTGATGATTTTGCTCATTTATTCACTGGATGAGCATTAACTGAACACCTATAACATGCCAGACCTTGCCCTAGCTGCTGAGGGCACAACAGCGAGCAAACCCAGATATGGTCTGGGAACTCACAGTCTAGAGGAGGAGGCAGACACTGAGCAGATCATTATGAGCCTCTGATTGATACAAAAGGGCAGGGCACACCACTGGGTGGGTGGTCCTAGGAGTGTGTGCTCCTGGGGCTATAGGAAGCCTCCCCAACGAGAAAGTGATTTTTGAGTCAGGATCAAAAGCAGTATTTTTCAAACTATGGGGGGCAACCCATGAGTGGGTCATGAAATCAATTTAGTAGTTGTGACCTAAACTGGCTTTTTAGTGAAACAGGAGAGAGGAGTTTAGAACCTCACAGTTAGGGGACGCCTGGGTGGCTCAGTCAGTTGAGCGTCCAATTCTTGGTTTCGGCTCAGGTCACGATCTCATGGTTAGTGAGACTGGGCCCCACGTCAGGCTCTGCCCTGACAGGGTGGAGCCTTCTTGGGATTCTCTCTCCACCTCTCTCTCTGCCCCTCCCCTGCTTGCTTTCTCCCTCGAAATAAATAAACTAAAAAAAAAAAAATGTTCCTAACCTCACAGTTAGGAAATGCTGTTTAGGAAATGCTAGTTTTACTTATCTATAACCATATCTACATCTACATATCCATCGACCTATTGAGCTAATGTCTATGGGTTAGGATATTGAGTGTCTTCCCGCAGGCCTCAGTCAAAAAGGCTGGCAAGTCCCCGGCCTGGAGTTTGAGGAAGAGTTAGCAGTGAGAAAACAGCGGTGGCACTTGTTCCGGGCTGAGGGAACAACACTCATCAGGGCCCAAAAGGAAGGACTGTGGAAGGAGGACGTGTCAAGCCCAAGGTCCTGCCTTGTCCTGTGGGCAGTGGGGGGGCTCTGGGAGGCTAGGTGAGATCCCGTCTTCCTTATCCCCATGCCCCAACCCATGGAAGGAGACAGACGACAGGAGGAAGCTGTCTTTGCGTCTCCCCAGGAGCCGGGACCTGCAATCTTCCCTGCCCACCCCCCTTCCCCCGGGGGCCTTGGCAATCAGGACTGTCTGGCCTTTGAGGTGGGGTTTGGAGGACAGAGTCAGCCGATCAATGGGATAAAAACCTGAATTTCTGATTCTGACAGATCTGTATCCATAGCTCATTTCCTCTACTTACTAGCCTTATGAGCTCAGGCAACTTTTACAACCTCTCTGGGACTCAGTGTCTTACTGTATAAAAATGTGGCTAGTATGACTCCTCCCCACAATTCCTTGAAAAGACTTAGTCTGAAACCCAGCTGTCCTTGGGCCTTCAGTCCTGTGGGTTTCCCCTTTGCTTTCAAATAGAATAGGGTTGGGGCACCTGGGTGGCTCAGTCAGTTAAGCGTCAGACTTTGGCTCAGGTCATGATCTCATGGCTCGTGGGTTTGAGCCCCGCATTGGGCTCTCTGCTGTCAGTGCAGAGCTCGCTTCCGATCCTCTGTCCCCTCTCTCTCTACCCCTCCCCCGCTCACTGTCTCCCTCCCTCTCTCTCTTACAAATAAATAAATAAACATTTAAAAAAAAATCAAATAGACTAGGATTGCAGGGACACCTGGGTGGCTCAGTAGGTTAAGCATCTGACTTTTGATTTCAGCTCAGGTCATGATCTCACGGTTCGTGCGTTCGAGCAGAGGCTCTGAGCTGACAGTGCAGAGCCTGCTTGGGATTCTCTCTGTCCCTCCCCTTCTCTCTCTCAACTCTCTCTCAAAATACATAAATAAACTTAAAAAAAAAAAAGAATAGGGTTGCCAGATTTAGCAAATAAAAATACAGGACACCCAGTTAAATTTCAATTATAAATTAACGAATAACTTTTGAGTATGAGTATGTCCTAAATATTGCCTGGGAATATACTTATGCTAAAAATGTATTTGTTACTTATCTGAAATTCACCATACTCAGGCATTGTGTATTTTATCCGCAGCCCTACATGGAAATCCAATGGCTCACCCTCTGTCCCAGAACTGCACAGACCTGATGCCCCACGATACTCCCCAGGCCTCCTGAGGGGTTGAGCCCCAGTCTCCCACCTCTCCTGCCACTGCCCCTGAGGCTGCTCTCTTTACTCTGCCCCACTCCAGCTGACCATGGACCTGCCCTGTCCCTCCTCCCTCATTCCCTGAAGGTCTAGCCTCACAGGCTCCGAAGTGTGACCCACTTTTACAGACCTTGTGGGGGGAATGGAAGGCACAGAGCAGGAAACACACCTTATGTCAGCTGTCAGACAGCACCAGTCCTGAATTCTGTCCCTGTGCTCCACATGGGGCCTCCTCACAGGCCCTGCTCCCCACAGGCTCCCTCTCCCCACCTCCGCCTTCCCCGGCTCTCAGCCCCTCCTTCAAGCCACCAGCAGATGATACACAAATCCTTGTTTCTTTATCACCCAGAGTCCTTTAGACTTCTTTTTCACCTCCTTCCCATCTTGATGGGTTCAGAAGGTGAGGTAGGGGTTCACTTTCACAATCAAAAAAGTCCTTTTGAAGCCAGACCCCTAGGGTTCTAACTCTGAGTTCACCCTTACTAGCTGTGTGACCTCAGGAAAATCATTTAACCTCTCTGCCTCATTGCCCTCATCTCCAAAAACTGGGATGATCATATTTAGCTCCTAGGATTGCTGTCAGGGTTAAGAGAGTTAACACTTATAGGAATGTTTAGAGCAGCGCACAACAGAATGAGCACTAATATTTAATATTACAACTGCTGCATTTCGTCACTTCTAAGGTGTAACTTTTATCCTCATTTTAACGCCTCTTACAGTTGTGGTGTCTTACAGCAGCTGGGAATGGCTGGCACTGCCTATGCATATTTAAATTCCTCAGGTGATCAGCCCAGGTCATGATCTCATGGTTAGAGTTTGAGCCCTGCATTGGGCTTTGTGCTGACAGCTCAGAGCCTGGAGGTGCTTTGGATTCTGTGTCTTCCTCTCTCTCTGCCCTTCCCCACCCTGTATCAAAAATAAGTAAACATTAAAAAATAAAAATAATTAAATTGCTCAAGTGAGTCTCGTGCCTTCTCATTCCTAAAAACTTAAAATGTCTTTAAAAGGTTACATTCTACAGCCGCTATGGAAAATAGTTTGAAGGATCTTCAAAACATTAAAAGTAAAACTACCATATGATCCAGCAGTTCTACTTCTGAGAATATATCCAAAGGAAACAAAACCCCTAACTCATAAAGATATGTACCCCCATGTTCACTGCAGCATGATTCACAATAGCCAAGACATGGAAACAACCTAAGTGTCCATCAATGGATGAATGGATAAACAAGGCTGATATATAGATACACACACACACACACACACATGCACACACACACATACATACATACCTATATATACACATACAAATACACACACTTATATATATACACATACACACAATGGAATATTATTCAGCCGTAAAAATGAGGAAATCCTGCCATTCGCGACAACATGGATCTCAGTTGAAGACATTATGTTAAGTGAAATAAGTCAGAGAAAGGCAAATATTGTATGATCTCACTTATATGCGGAATCTAAAACAAAAACACAAAACTCATAGAAAAAGAGATCAGAGTTGTGGTTCCCAGTGGTGGAGGAGCAGGGGGGAGGAGGAGCCGGAGGGAGGTGGTCAAAGGCACAAACTCCCAGTTATAAGATAAGTAAGGGCTAGGGACGGAAGGCACAACGTGATGACTACGGCCGGCACTGCCGCACGGTACATAGGAGAGTTGTTGAGTGTAAATCCTGGGAGTTCTCGTTACAAGGAAATACTTTTCCTCCTTCTGTTTCTTTTTACTGTACCTATATGAGAAGGTGGATATTGGCTGAACCTATTGTGGTTATCACTTCACAATATGCATCAATCAAACCATCAAGCTGTGCACCTTAAACTTCTACAGTGATGTGGGTCAATTAATTCTCAGTAAAACTGGGGAAAGCAAGGTTACACTGTGGTTTAGCAGTTAAACAGAGTTATTGTGTATACAGTCAGACATGGAAACAGAAGAGCACAGCAAGAATTCGACATTAGTGAGGCAAGTGGTTATTACTCAAA
Source organism: Herpailurus yagouaroundi (assembly GCF_014898765.1). Taxonomy (NCBI): domain Eukaryota; kingdom Metazoa; phylum Chordata; class Mammalia; order Carnivora; family Felidae; genus Herpailurus; species Herpailurus yagouaroundi. The sequence goes on along the minus strand of NW_024412407.1, from coordinate 4,947,181 downwards.
GATGACCACCATTCCATATTTTCTTGCAAAACAACAGCCAGGTGTCTTAGGGGGCTCAGGAAAGGAAGAGTCCCAGGGGTAGATGTAACTGTGTTATGTTTGATCACTGAGACGAGGGCCAAGTGATTGCCAGTCACCTGTGAAGCAAGAAAAGGCCTGGACAAAGCTGCCGGAAGGAGTGTCTGAAGCTTAGGAAGAAATTCTGGACACAGTAGTGGACAGTCTTGTAAGAAATGGTACATCACTGTCCTCCTGATAGCACAGAGGGTGTTGTGTAGGAAAACATCAAGGACTCTGAATCAAAAAAGAAATTTAGGGGAGCACCTGGGTGGCTCAGGAGGTTAAGTGTCCGACTCTTGATCTCAGTTCAGGTCTTAATTTTTTTAATAAAATTTTTTTACTGTTTATCTTATTTATTTTTGACACACACACACGCACACACACAGAGTGTGACACAGAATCAGACTCCAGGCTCTGAGCTGTCAGCACAGAGCTGGACACGAGGCTTGAACTCATAAACTGCAAGAACATGACCTGAGGCAAAGTCGGATGCCTAACCAACTAAGCCACCCAGGCGCCCCTCAGCTCAGGTCTTGATCTCAGGGTCATGAGTTCAAGCCCCACATTGGGCTCTGTGCTGGGCATGAAGCCTACTTTAAAAAAAATCAAAAAGAAATTTAGGAAAGTTGGACTCTGAATGTGAAGACATTTGGGGACTGTTTTAGCCAACTTGTTTCACCTCTCATTTCCTTTTTGATACATGCATAAGAGTGATTTTGACTTAAAAAAAAAAAACACCTGATATCTAAATAAATCTGAAAGACTTCCTTCATTATATACAAAACAAAAATTGGTAAGAAAGCATTTGGGGGGGCAGTTTCCCTCACTGCTTTTTTTGAAAAATATTTTTTTAAGTTTATTTATCTTTTTTATAGACAGCGCAAGCAGGGGAGGGGTGGGGGGGGCGGACAGAGGATATGAAGTGAGCTCTGAGCTGACAGCAGCGAGCCCAACACGGGGCTCGAACTCACAAACTGCAAGATCATGATCTGAGCCAAAGTCAGATGCTCAATCGACTGAGCCAGCCCGGGACCCCTTCCTTCACTGCTTTTGAAAATTATTTTTAACTGTGGCAAAATACACAGAACATAAACCTTCCCATTCCAACCATCTATAAGTGCCAGATAAGTGGTGTTAATACAGACACATTATTGGGCAAAGCATCACCACAATTCATTTCCAAGAGAGCATTTCTCTAATACTCATTAGTGGTGCATCAGACAGCTGATGGCACCTTGGAGCTCATAAGACACGGAGTGGTGGTCACTGTAGGCAAAATGCAGCCCTCCCCTGGGGGAGGTCTGCTGCCCACCAGGAACCACAGCTTGAACCACCCCCTCCCCCACCGGCTTTGACAGGAACACCATCCCCCTCCCCAGCTCACAAGGAATGCACTGCACAAGTAGCCCAGTCGTGGTTGGCACCCAGTCTTGGGCCCAGACCAGAATTGGAGCAAGTCTCAGTCTTTCTGGACTTCAGGTTCTAATGTGTAAAGTGAGATCCATAGGCTAGATGACCTCTACGATCCCACTGGGTTCCAACTTTATGACTGTGACTGAATGGCCACACATGCACACACACACACATACACACAATACCTACATACATGTACACACGTACATGCATACACACATGCACACATAAATACATACACACACCTACACACGTGTACATATATACACGGATATGCACACGGATATGCATACACACACATATAAACACACACGTGTGTATACCCACACATACACAAATTTGGTTGGGAATTAATGGGTTTACAGAGAGAAATGCACCTCTTCTGCATTTCTGGGGAGGGAAGAGATTATCATTTGATTAGATGAGGGGAGGTCCTGCCCAGAATCAAGGGTCATCAGGCCACTCCTTCTCTCTGTCCCTCAAGATCATAAACACCTCGACCAAAGAGGAGAGACCAGAAGGGGCGCATGGTCCATCTAAGGGGCTCCAGCCTGCATCTCCAATCCCTCCCAGACTTCTGTTCCTGGGACTGTGACCTGCCTGGGGACCCTCTGGACGGGAGGTAGAGCAGGGTCCGGAGCCAGTCTTCCTAACAGCACTCTGAGCCTAACCCTGCCTTTGGGTCCCCAGCAGAGGGAGCAGGGCCAGAGGGATTAGGGAAGAGCAGGGGAGTGGGCCCTGGGGACACCCAGACCTAAAAGTCTCCTAGATCCCAGGCCAGAGCAGCAGTGACTGTGGGAGGTGGCATTGCCCAGATGCTGGGTTGAGTGGGCGCCGAAGCCGAAGAGTCGCTTATCGATCATTGCAGCCTCCCTGAGCTTGCACAGCTCACTGCCCACAGAAACGTCCTGCCCATGTGGCTTGGGTGGCTCTGAGCTCCAGGGGGTGCCTACAACCTGTCACAGCTTCTGGGACCCTGCCATGTGAGTTTTGGGAGACCTGTTCTCCTCCTCAGAGTCTAAATAATGCTCTGAATAATAGCTGATATTCACTGACAGCTTACCGTGGGCCAGGGCAGCTCTGAGCACTTCACATTATTTCACTTAATCCAAACCCCAACCCCGTGTAAGTTTATTACCCCTTGTTCACAGAGATGGACAAGAAAGGGTAAATCACAGAGATGGGGCAGGGTGATGCTGGAATGGAAGTCCAAAGCTTCCTCGGTCAACCCCAGGTTGACCCCAGTCCCCAGGGCCAGGGTCCTAATGCCACTGAAACCACTCCCTGCCTCTAGGCTATGGGAGCTGCTCTTCGGCTGGGGTTCCGGGGAGCAGGTAAAGCTTAATAACTTACGGGTAATTGACTGCAAGAAAGCGAGCACAGAAGAGACAAAACCTTTATGCCTTGGAAGGTTCATGTCACAAGCCAACCAGTTGTTTTCCATCTCCTTCAAGAGGGAATAATTGGAGGTTAACGACAGGAAGGACTTCCCGATCACGAGAAGGGGTAGCACTGACATCCTCTCTCATGGTCAGTTTTGGGAGAGGCGTTGTCCCTGCCTTGACCAACAGTTTGGGTCAGAGGGAGGGGGTTGGGCACAAGCCCCTGAGAGAATCCCCATTCACAGACCCGGTGGGGGTAGGGGAGGCCCTGGGGCAGCAGCCCTGGGGTAACCAGGGAACAAACACGGAAAAACCAGGGGACGTCAGTCCTTATCTGGAGCTCATTAATGGGGAACATTATTCAGCTGTGAAGGCCAAGATGGGGTGATAGGCATGTGGGTGGGCAGGGGTGGGGAGTGGGGGCAGGAGGCAGCCACAGCAGAGACAAGGTAATGGCCCAAACTCCACCTCTACCTCACGTGTCCGAATCCAGGATGGAAGAACCCTATAAATGCCCACAGCCCAGCCTCCCCAGAGACCCTGAGGGAGCAAGAGAGTGAGCGAGAGAGGGAAAGCACTCGAGAGAGCACTCCACAAGCTTCCTTCCACTCCGACTGCTGGGCCAGCCCCGGGAAGGCCTCACAGCATGTGGGAACTCCGGTCCATAGCCTTCTCCAGGGCGGTGTTTGCAGAGTTCCTGGCCACACTCCTCTTCGTCTTCTTTGGCCTCGGCTCGGCCCTCAACTGGCCAAAGGCTCTGCCCTCTGTGCTGCAGATCGCCATGGCCTTCGGCCTGGGTATCGGCACCCTGGTGCAGGCTCTGGGCCACATCAGTGGGGCTCACATCAATCCTGCCGTGACTGTGGCCTGCCTAGTAGGCTGCCACGTCTCCTTTCTCCGAGCTGCCTTCTACGTGGCCGCCCAGCTGCTGGGGGCTGTGGCAGGGGCTGCTCTGCTCCATGAGATTACGCCACCAGACATCCGAGGGGACCTGGCTGTTAATGCAGTGAGTAGCCAGAACTTCACCCCTTCCATAAGGGGCAGACCCTGGGGAGTCCCTCGTACAGGGTGAGATGGGAGGGACCAGATCTGGGTGAAGGTCTGGGTGGGGGGAGAGAGAGATGGAGGGAGGGAGGGAGAGATGCTGGAGCCAGGAACACGGGTGTCATAAGGGAGTCAGGATGGAAGGAGGAGTAAGTTCAGAGCAGAGGCAGGATACAGGCAGGGTCTGCCGGCACCTTCTGCCCCGAGCCTCACCGAGGAAGAGAGCATCAGGGTTTCTGTTGACTCGATGCCTGCAATACAGTGAGGGCTGGGCTAGAACTCAGCAGAAGACGAGGTCCCAAAGCGGCTGTGCTTTCTGAACCGGGAGGAACCTCGGAGCGCTAGTCCCAAGGGTCTTCTTGAGGGAAGAAGGACCCGATGTTTCTTCGGCATCTACCGTGCGTGAGCTTCATGGCAGGTACTCCTCACAGGCCACATGGTGACACCTCACAACAGCCCTGCAAGGTAGGGATGCGTACATCTGTGGCTTAAAGATGTGGAAACCGAGGTTCAGAAAGGGGGGAGTGCCAGAGCCAGCCTTCAAACCCAGACTGAGCCATCAGCTAAGACTTGTTTAGCAAACAGGGAAAGTGAGGCTCAGAGAAGGAAAAGGTGGGCCAAAAGTTTGTCAGTACCAGGGAAAGTACAGAAGTCAAGGGAAGGCTGAAGGGGCAAGGTCTCTCCAGACCCTGGAGAAGGTCCCCAGAGCCCGTGACTAACTGCTGATTACACGAATAGTGGTTATTTGGACACCTTAGGCACTTTGGGAGCTCAGGGGGAAGCCACAATCCCTCCCCCTCCACGTTCCTGCCCTCCACCTCTCCTAGATCTGTGCAGCGCCCTGGCATCTGAGGCCACAGGTGGGCGGGGGGGGGGGGGGGGGGTGGTATTCCCCCCCCAAACAAATTTTTGCTCCCCCCCCCCCCCCCCCCCCCCCCATCCCCAGCCAGGGCAGCAAGTGCCTCTTTCGTGCCTCAATCTCTGGCCTTTCTTGGCCTGCTCTATCCCTGGGCCACTGGATAAAAGCTCTGATGTCTCCGAAGGGTCCTCCACAGTCTCCGTGGCCACCGCCTCCTTTGCACAGGTGGCCCCTTCTCATGCAAGGGGAAGAGATGACCCAGTTGGGAAATTTCTTTCTTCTTCAAAATGGAAAATATGATGAGGCTGGGGGCTCAGGGATGAGAAAAGGTCTGGGGAGGATCCCCCAAGTCACTGCTCAGCATTAACATCTTGAGGAACTAGGGCGAACCCTGCCTGGCCGGAATGGGGCAGCAGTGGGGCTGGGTCGACCTCAGGCTAGAGAGCTAGATGACCCCCCAAGGCTGTTCCAGGTGTCCTCGGAGGTCACTGGAAAGGCCAGCTAGCCACCAGGAAGACATCACTGATGTGAACCTCTCCTATGCCAGGCCGGATATCACCTACCTCTTGGTACAACGCTGTAAAATGAATTCTGTGATACCTCTACCCCAATTAGTAAGCTGAGGCTCAGCATTCAGTGACTCAAATCACAGAACTAGCTGGTGTCAGCACCTGCAAGTGGACACAGAGCTGTCTGACACCAAATCCACGTCCACACCTCTCCCTCAGAAAAGCCATTTAACAGTGAGAATGGGGCTAGGGCTCTGCCCTTGTCATTTCCAGTCCTCGCACAGTCCTCCAGAATCTGTTTTGTTATCCCATTTGACAGAAGGATGAACTGAGGCCGAAGGAAGTAGAGTCCTATGGCAAGTCACAGGCATCCAAAGTATCTGCCTTTGAAGCTCTTTTCGCTGGCCCCCACTAGAGGCTCTAACATTGGACGACACAGGGGGGACTGAGGTTAGACCCTAGAGACCCAAGGGGGCCGGCCCAATGGCTAGGGCCCAGGGGTGGAGGTTCAGGGCCCCGAGAGGGAGCGTGGGAGCTAAGAGCTGTCACAGTGCCAACAGGTGCAGTGCCCAGTGCTCTAAGGCAGGGTGTAGGACAGGATGACGAAACCAAGGGAGAAATCCAGTGCTGGGTGTGGCCCGGTTATGAAATTGCCTCTTTGCTCAGCCCCAAGTTCTCTCATTACCCAAGGCAGGGTCTACTGGGACCGTGGGCTCCCCACATGGGTGTGGAGGCATCATAGCGTAGGGCACCAGCGCCCCCACCCCACCCTCCACAGAATGTGCAGGAAACAAATCCACGGGGCAAAACTGAGGTCTGAAACGCAGTGTGAAGCAGGCAAGATCAAGGGGAACAGGCAAAGTTAAAGGAAAGAGTTGTACCCTGGGCTCACGGGGTGAGGGGACGCCCCAGGACCATCCCCAGACCCAAGTCCCAAGACCCTTGCTGGGGGCCCTGTGCAGTAAGAAAGACGACAGACCTCTTGTTACACCAGTATCTTAATGGCCTAGAGAGCAAGGAAGGCCCTTCTGTTACCTGCCCTAAAGCTTCCCACTGCAGTCAAAACCTCTTCCCTGTTGTTCAGGAAACAAATTCGAGACCTCAGCATCCTTTTCCTCTCACATCAGGCACACGAGCACAGTCCCTAAATCCAACGGGTATGGAGTCAGTTTTCTACCTGTGGCCTGGGGACCACAAGCCATCCTGGGATCCATCCCCCTGCCTTTGGGCCACAGTCCAGGAAAAAACCATCATTCATTTGGGCTAAGGTGGCTGATAAGCCCAGGTGTTCCAGCCCCAGCCCAGAAACCTCTCTGGAGCCTCCACTGCAGATGGGCAGGAGGAGGGAGCCAGAGTGGGGAGCCTGCTCAGCGCTCCCTTCCCCCCTCTCTTTCCCCAGCTCAACAACAACACGACAGCTGGCCAGGCCGTTACCGTGGAGCTTTTCCTGACCCTGCAGCTGGTGCTCTGCATCTTTGCTTCCACAGACGAGCGTCGCGGAGACAACCTGGGCACGCCTGCCCTCTCCATCGGTTTCTCTGTGACCCTGGGCCACCTCCTTGGGGTAGGTCATGGCCACTGCTTCCAGCCTCCCTGGAGGGACAGACATATAGACCTTCCCCCAAAGAAGCAGACACACAGACCGCTCTGGAGATAGACACACAGAACCCCCCCCCCCAAAGTGACAGACACAAAGACCCCCCAGAGGGACTGATACACAGAACTCTCCAGAGGGACGGGCACATGGCCACATCTCAGAAGCTTTGACTCCCAGACACCCCAAAGGAACAGGTCTCACTCTGGCCTCCAATGAATACAGAGCTCTGTAAATACATGGACTAATTGCCCATCCCGAGGGGGGGGGGGGTTCCCTTTCGACCGAGGCCAAGTACTGCAGAGGGGCGCAAGGACTCCCCGCACCACCCCCATCCTCTCCCTTTCCTTTCTTCTCTGACCCCTGCCTCCCATTGTAGATCTACTACACTGGCTGCTCCATGAATCCCGCCCGCTCCCTGGCTCCTGCTGTTGTCACCGGCAAGTTTGATGACCACTGGGTAATGGCCGAAACCTCCCTCCCTGCCTCCCTTTCCCGAAGAACCCCATCTCAGCAAGGGCTGGAATAGAGTGGGCTCACAGCTCAGTAAACCCTTCCCACGCCTCCCCTCCTCCCGGGGGAGCAGTGGGTTCCTCCCTCCGGTGTGATGCCCAAGACTTAGTTTCCACATCTGCAGGTGAGGATAGCAGCAGTTGTTAACCTCATGGGCTTTTGGGAAGAGTTAAGCGAAGTTACTTAAGTGAGGTGTGAAACAGCTCCGCACAGGGCACCGCAAGCTCCACAAGTGGTCATACTGATACCAGCTACACACGTGTATTTTTATTATTTAGGCTTACCTAGGACTAGTATGTGCCAGGCCCCGTTCTAGGTGCTTTGCAAATACTAACTGCTCTAGTTTTCACGGCCACCCTAGGAGGTAGGCATTCTTACCATGCATGGAAACTGAGGCACACACAGTCTGCTTGGAATTCGCACCTCGACCCTCCCCCTGAGCCGTCCTCCCCAACAGCTGCTGCTGTCATTACCAAGCCAATCCGCCGGTGACTGCATTAATCGCGCGGGAGACACCCCCCCCCCCCCCAACACACACACCTTTCAACACGAAGTTGGGGTGGGGAGCGCGTCTCGAGGCTGAAGGGCGCGGCGGAGTCGGGGCTCGGCCCCACCGTGCCCACCGTCCCCTGCGCCGACCGTCCTCTCTGCCCGCCCCAGGTCTTCTGGATCGGACCCCTGGTGGGCGCCATCCTGGGCTCCCTGCTCTACAACTACGTCCTGTTCCCGCCGGCCAAGAGCCTGGCGGAGCGCCTGGCCGTGCTCAAGGGGCTGGAGCCCGACGCCGACTGGGAGGAGCGCGAGGTGCGGCGGCGGCAGTCGGTGGAGCTGCACTCGCCGCAGAGCCTCCCGCGGGGCAGCAAGGCCTGAGCGCGCCGCCCGCCCGGCCCCGAGGCACCCCCGCCCCCGGCTCGGGGGAGCGCCGAGTGACTGCCTGCGGGCCGCCCGCCCCGCCCCGCCCCTCCTCTCCCCAGGTCCGCAGCCGGCCCCGGTACCGAGCAGCCGCTGCCGGGGCTGCGGGGTGGCGGTGAGCCCGGCAGCCCTCCCCCACCCCCCCCCCAACGCCTGTCCCCAGGCTGCAGGCAGCGAGCAGTCGACCCTCTGGCCCCTTGCAGGGAGCTGGACGCTTGGGGAGGGAAGGCCGGCAGGCAAAGGGAGGCTGTGGAGGGGCCGACTCGGGTACTGCTGGGGAGGCGGGTCTGGGAATGGCGCGTCAGGTCTTGCTAGTGGGCAAGTGTGAGTGCCTCTCTGTCCCCAAGTGCACGGTTGTGCACGCTCCTGAGTGTGAGTGGCTGTGCCTGTGTTGGTGCAAGTGTACTGGGTGGCAACCTCTCACTCCCCTCTGGACCCCTTCCTCCCCCACCCGCAATAAATCCACTTCTTCTGCAGTCTGATCACCCGCAGGAGCTCTAAGAGAGTGCTCCCCAGGAGAAGGGAAGGGGAAGGTCCAGAGGCCACTGTAAGAGGGCTGAAGGGAGGGGAGGGCCCTGGTTGCCAACCCCTACCCTGCCTCTTGTGGAAAATTCCCCTGGGCTGCAGCGCTGGGCCCCAAGATTTGCCAACATCCACTGCTAGAGACAGAGAAATATCAACCAGAGAACGGCTCCCCTAGAAGTGGACTCTGGAAAAAGGCAGGGTTGGGTGGCCAAGGATGGCCCGAGGGAAGACCTCTTCGGAGAAGGAAGCGGGCGTATGTGTGCGCATGCCTGTATGTGTGTGTACATCCCCCACATGCGTGCATGAGACCCCCGTCTCCAGGGGTCTCCAGCCCCGGAGATTAGCCTGTGGCAGAGAAAACAAAAGCCCTCTGTGGGCCCCTGGCCTTTGTCTTGGGGAGAGGAGATTTGCAACCAGACACTTGGTGAAAGGAGACACTGTTTCGCAAGTGAGCCCTCTCTCCCAGCACGCTTGCTCCTAGATGGCTGGCTGGGCAAGGCATTCAAGCTCCAGACCACAGGCGCCCTCCCCAGGCACTGCTCTTCCTCCCCAGGAACCTCTCTTCTCTTCCCCCCCCTCAAGTTTCCACCATAGGACAGTTACTGCGGGGAGAGCAGCCTAGCACTGACAGGACCACGGAAGGGAAATGACCTGTCCAGGCAGAGGTGGGTCTGTGTCTAGAGCCTGGGCTTCTAAATTTCCAGGCCAGTGCAATGGTTCTCAAATGAGATTAACTGGGATTAAGTGAGATGATGCATGTAAAGATGCTGTGTGAACTGTAATTCCTCATACCATTAGCACGCATTATTGAGATTATTTCATTATTTCCGCTTCCTGCGGGGAGAATACGGAAGAGGCCCGATCCTCGGCCTCTTTTACCTTCTTTAGTTGGCGGTCAGTGCCAAGGAAAGCCCTGGGAGCCCAGGCAGAAGGAGGTGGGCTTGGGGCTGGCCCCCTCCCCGTCCAGCCTCTTAACGTCTCCTGACCCTGAGCACCCCCTGCCTGTTCTCCCATGTTCTTCCTTCCACCACTCAGTCCATCCATTCTCTCCCTCCCTCTCCAGCCTGCTGCAAAGCTAACCTAAGAGTCGCATCTTCAGACCCCTTTTCCATGCACTGTTGCCTCCATGCTTTCAAGGCTTTTATCTGTGTCTGTCCCACAGGGCACCAAGCACCCACTGTGCACCAGAGTCTCCAGCCCCTTCCTGACCTCCACTCGCTTCTGAGATGGACTGGGTATGAGGAACATCTGTGTGACTGTGACCACATCCTCATCTATGCTTTTCTTTCTCTTTTCCTCGACCAAAGCTCCCTTTGGGGTCACAAAAAGGCTGCCCTGGGCCACAGGTGCTATGAAGATGATGTTCCAAACCCCAGACAGCTGGTGACAGCCACCTGGCTCACTACTCACTACCAGGGGAGGGCTTATATCAGAGACTAAAGAGCTAACCTCCAGGGCTGTACTCGTGGTAGCTGAGTGTCCTTGCTCTGGACATTCAAAGGCAGTAAGGCACTGAGCTGTGAGCCAAGCCTGAACGTGTCTCGGGCACCTCATCCCCACTCTACCTCACCCCAGCAGATCCCCCCAGAAGTTGCCAAGAATTTCTCTCTCTGTCTATTCCACTTCCTGGATTGCACCTCCCCTAGAGCCAGATGTGACATCCCCACAAATTCCTGTCCTGATTGCTCAGATCGGGGTCACTAAGGTCAGAGGTCGAAGCAGGACTCAAAGTGATGAGGATGGAGGGGACCTGATGCCAACTGACCATCTCCTGTGTCCCAACCAGTGTGTTGGGTGTTTTATATGCACTGGCTCATCTATTCCTCTTAAAACTTCAGGTGGGTTAGAGAAGAACAATGACTTCCAGCTACTCGGGCTTTTAACATTTCCGGCACAATCCCTATCATCTCCTGTGATTATCTCCCAACCCTGTGAGACAGGCGGAACAAATATCGTTCTTCCCATTCTATAGATTAAGGAACTGCATTTCAGAGACTGATCTAAAGTCATACAGCTGAATGTAGTGGAGCCAAGGCTTGAACTCAGGCCTTCTTATTCAAAAGCCCATGGTCTGTCCCTGCAGAACTCACAGGAGACCAGGTCTGGTCTGAGGCAAGTCCTGGTTCCCTCTTGGGAGCCCCTGCGCCTGTCCAAGCCCAGCCCTCTGTCTTGTGATGGACACGATCTCTTGGGGATGGCCACAGCAGGGTAGGGAGTAAAGGACAAAGAACACCAGGCTGGTTTCTGCCCTTAAAAAGCTCCCAGGCCGGAGGAGGATGGAGGTCAGACACACTCAGTACCAGACAGAGGCAGGGCACCATGGAGGCAGGCGGCTAGGCTTCCAGGTCCTCGAGCTGGGGACAGAGAGGGCTTTGAGCTAAAGGGAAAAGGTGGCTGACCACCAGGTCCCAGAAGCACCCATTCCCACATCCTCACTTTGTGCCTGCAAAATGTTGCCTTGACGTTGTCTTGTGTCTTTAAGCTGTGATTCTGTATATATGCAGTGCCTCCCAGACAAGACTGTAAGCCCTTTGGGGGCAGGGCTCCTTCCGGCTCTTGGATGGTATTCTCCTATCTATCTTCCTTCCTCTGTCTTGTCTGGCACAGTGCACTGTAAATAGTAAGCACTCAATAAATGCTCATTTGCCAATAAGTGCTATTTCTTCCACAACTTAGAAATGGTCAATATCGTCCAAAGTGCCAGAAGACAGACTGGCGTCTCTCACGTGTCATGAGCTCCCCAGAGCTGCTGTTAGGTATGGTCCAGAAGGAATTTCAATGCTGAATAAGCAAGTCAACTGAGGTAGCCTGTGGTGGCAAATTCCCACAGCCAACCTGGCCAAAATGGGCACCCTGGGCTTTGTGACCCAGGTGGCACCATGGAGAGAGCACCGAGATACCGGCAAACTGCGTGTCCTTCAGAGAGAGCAAAGAACGGTCCCTTTTGGTCCCCTCGTGCTGGCTGTAGCACCGTGTCGGAAAGTCAGGACAGGGAGCTCCATGGTCTGGGACAACACCTAATACTCAACATATCTGAAACTGACCTGCTCTGCTCCCCAGACCTGCTCCTCTCACCGTCCTCCCCATCTCAACGGATACATCTCTGTCTTTGAGCTGCACAGGCCAAAAAGCTCCAGTCACCTTGACTCCTTGTTCTCATATGCCACACGGGCTCCATCAGGGGATCCAGTCAGTGCTGCCTTTTTGAGGGATCCAGAATCCCATCCAGATCCCAGTCAGGTCCAGGGCACTGTCACCTCTCCCTGGATAGGAGCCTACCTGCTTTTATTCCTGTCCCTCTGGTCTCTTCTCAACACAACAGCAAAGGAGTTGCTGTTAAAAAAAAAAAAAAAAGTTAAAAAACTTTGTCAGACCACCTGGGTGGCTCAGTCAGCTAGGCATCCGACTTCAGCTCAGGTCATGATCTCACAGTTTGTGAGTTCGAGCCCCACATGGGCCTCTGCAGTGACGATGCAAAGCCTGCTTCAGGTCCTTTGTCTCCCTCCCTCTCTCTCTGCCCCTCCCCTGCTCCCTCTCTCTCTCTTAGAAATAAACATTAAAAAAATTTTAAAAAAAAAAAAAAAAAAAAACACTTTGTCAGACCATACCAGTCCTCAGCTCAGTGACTTCTTCATTCTCTCCAGTGAAGCCTGCAGGCCTTTTGGTGGTGCACGGGTCTGCCCCCCTCTGCCACCTCTGTGTTCACCTCCTTATGCTCTTCCAGTGTTCTCTCTGCTCCAGTAACCCTGGCTGTTCCCTCTGCCTGGAATGTTCTTCTCCCAGATATATGCCTGGATCTCCCCCTCTCTTCTTTCAAGTGCTTGCTCAGATGTCAGCCTCTCAATAAGACCTACACTGACACCCTACTGAAAATTTCAAGAAACCTTCACTCCCATCCCAGCCTGCCCAGCCCCCTTACCATATTCTGTGCTTCCATAGCACTTACCAGATTCTATCACACTATCTAATTTACATGTGTCCATTGTTTATCTGTCTCCTTTCACTAGAATGTTCGCTCCCGCAGGCAGTCAGGTAGTCTGCTAGCTCATGGCTATACCCCCAGTGCTTAGAACAGTGCCTGCTAAACAGCGACTGCTCAATAAGCCCTTGTGGAATGAATGAATGATTCTTCTCAACGCTGGGGAGTGGGTGGGGCCCCAGGGGCATATCTGCTGCCAGTTACCCTACCATTTCTACCTGTTCCAGGGAATACAGGGGTCCCTATATCGGGAGAGGAGGGAAGGGGGCTCTCCCTGAGAGATTCTAACTCTCCCTGCCGCACAGGGGGAGATCTATTTCCCAGCCCAGAGAGGTCGCGGAAAGCATCCCTCTGGGGCTGGCAAGGCAGGGCCTGAGTTCTCAGGGCAAAGACAATTCCAGGACCTAGTAGCTATAGTAGTTTCTCATGACAACCTTGGAACAGAGCAACCCTGATGTTTGGAGAGAGATGGACGGACCTCAGGCACAGGCCTTGGAAACGTGACCAGTTGTGCCCTCTGAGGCCTGGGGTGGGGGGTGGGGGATCATCAGGGTCATTTTTCCAGTCTGGGACAGGCCTGTCCTCAGCCCCAAACCCAGGTGAAAATCCAGGGCACAGCTGCTATGCTCTTCCAGGGGCAGGGCTCCAGGACGCATGGCAGAAAGGACAGACAGACCTCTGCCTTCAGAGGAGAGAAGTGGAGGAGGAGCTGCTCTGGGAGGAAACACGGAACTGAGGAGGAACAATAGCGGGGTTTCTTTGGTCCCTGTTTTCTTTGGCCTCTTAGCTGCCACGGAGCCCAGAGCCCGCTCCTCCAGGTCTTTGGCTTTCCTCCGGGCCCCTCCCCCTCGTCCCCGCTGGACAGACTACCAGAAGGGTACCTGTTTTCTCCTTCTGCTGCACCCTCTGCATAGCTCCACACGGAGCCCTCGGGGGACTTGGAAAAGTATAGTCACATACACACACAACATGAGCAAACTCTACTGAGCCTTAGTCAGTACCGGGCACTGGGCTGAGTGCTTCCCAAGGACGCCTGGTAGTAGCAGATGGTGGAGTCTTTAGTGGAACTCCTCTCCAGGGATCCTGGGGGTGGGCCCTTGCCCCTCCTCCAAACCCTGGAGGGCCCTCCAGCCTCATTCCCTACGTGCCTAACCCGAGACTGGGAAGGGGGAGGGGTGAGAGGGCCGGTGGAGAGCAGCTGGGAGCTCAGGGAGAAGGGATAAGGACAGGAGGAGGGGGTGGCAGCTGGAAGAAAGTGTCACCCAGTCCAGGGGTGGGAGGGCTGGAAAAGACCACACGTAATAGAGATGGACATGGAAACTGAGGTAGAGACAGAAGCAAAGAAAGTCACAAATTAAAAGGCAAAGGAAAATGAAACAGAAGAGATAGAAACAGAGGTGAAGAGAGACTGAGCCAGAGCCTAAGGCTAAGACTGTAAAAGGAAAGAAGAAGGGGGAAAGAAGGAAAACTGGAAGGAGAAAGACAGAGAGCGAGCCTAAGAGGCAGAGACGCAAATGAGACACAGGGACGAAGAGATCGTGAGGCAGACTGAGACACAGACGGAGAGAGGAAGAGACTGCCAGAGAGAGAAGGGCAGGTGAAGAGACTGAAGAGACAGACAAGAAGTCTGAAAGAGAGAGACAGGTTTTGGAGGGAGAGACCGAAGGAGAACAAGAGCAGAGCAGAGATTGCAAGAGGGAGAGGAATCAAGACTGAGTGAGGGTTTGAAGGAAGAGAAGACCAAGAAGACAAAGGAGGAGGTGAGCCGCAGAGGAGGAGAGGGAAAACCTGGGATCCAGAGTAGGGGACTCCAGGAGGAAGGCAGGACAGGCCAAGACCAGGCGCAGGAGGTCGGTGGTGCGCCAGCACCCCCCACCCCTAGTTCCAGGGGCTCGTCTCTGACCCAAAACAAAACCGAAGCCGGTCATGCTCCCTCCCGTCCCATGGACAAAGTGAACTCCCAGCCGCCACCCTCTTCGGGACTCACTGGAATCCCGAGTTCTGCACCCCCGGAGGGGCTGCCAGGGCTGCCCAGGAGAGGGTGCCTCCTGGGGCTACCGGGCGTCGAGGACTGCCAAGCGCAGGACAGGCTGGCACTGTGCCCGCTTTTCCCAAAACGCCCCGCTCCAACCCGGGAAGCCAGCCTGGCCTGGCCAGGGAGAGGCCCACGACGGCCGGACCGCCCCGCACGGCCCAGCCCGGCCACCCGCCCCCGCCATCGCCGGGCAGGGAGCTGAGTGGAGCTGCCCTCTGGGGAATCGCATCATTCCAGCCCTGCCGGGAGTGAGGCCGGGTCAGGATGCCCGGGTCGCAGGAGGAAAAGGAGGAGCTGGACCCAGGACCCGAGGAGAAGAAAAGGGGAAGACCAAGGACGGAGATAGAAGGCCAGCGGAGGTAGACGGCCCGAGAACAGTCGGCCCGGCGAGACCGGAACCGGAGAAGTCTCGCAGGGAGCCGGCACAAGCAGCGCGGAGGAGAGCGCAGGAGCCGCCCGGGGCGCACCACGCGCGGGTCCCCG
>NW_024412407.1:4885856-4931473 GCF_014898765.1 Herpailurus yagouaroundi | reverse complement strand
CTATATAGCGCGCCCCTGCCGGGTCCGTGCCAGGCCGCTAGCCACGCAGTGGGCGCCGCAGAGCGCGCCGCGTCCGGGAGCCAGCCCCCCGCCCCCTGCGCCGCAGCCCCGACGGGCGTCCCCTGCCGCGGCCGCCGCCGCCAGGCCCCCGCGGCCACCATGAAGAAAGAGGTGTGCTCCGTGGCCTTCCTCAAGGCCGTGTTCGCGGAGTTCCTGGCCACCCTCATCTTCGTCTTCTTCGGCCTTGGCTCGGCCCTCAAGTGGCCGTCGGCGCTGCCCAGCATCCTGCAGATCTCGCTGGCCTTCGGCCTGGCCATAGGCACCCTGGCCCAGGCCCTGGGACCCGTGAGCGGAGGCCACATCAACCCCGCCATCACCCTGGCCCTCCTAGTGGGCAACCAGATCTCCCTGCTCCGGGCTGTCTTCTATGTGGTGGCCCAGCTGGTGGGTGCCATTGCCGGGGCCGGCATCCTCTATGGGCTGGCACCAATCAATGCCCGTGGCAATCTGGCCATCAACGCGGTGAGTGACCACGGGGCTAGGGTGGGGCAGGGACCCTGGGGTGGGCTCCTGACCAGGGCCGTAGAGCCCATCTTGAGGGTGGGTGCCACAGAATGAGCCACTTACACCCTTGCCAGGAAGGGCAGAAAGATGAGTCTCCAGGCTGGTGTGTTTCCCTGTTCAGCCTCCCTGGTTCATGCCCCCCTCCCCTGCCCACTCCCCTCCTGCTGCTCTTCCCGGGAAGCCTCTCCTGGGAAGCCTCTCCTGTTGCCTGTTGTCTCTCCTTTCTTGCCGGAAACTTCCGGCTTTCTCGTGTCTCAAACCGGAGTTTTGCCTTCCCCTTGGGACCTTCCCTGCTCCTGTCCCGCTCCTTATTGTAGTGGTTTCGTGGAACCATCAGAAAGAGATGGGTTGTAATCCTGGCTTTGGGTGCCCCTGGCTCCTCTGGGTCTCATTTTTCTCAGTCATTACATGGGGGTGGTCATAACCCACCACAGCAGGTGCCAAGGGGATTACATTTAGAATCCATGCTTGGGAACCCCCTAATGTGGTGTCACTGCGTAGGGTCTGTTGAATATGGGCTCCTGCTCCCGGTCCCTGCCTCCACCCCCTCCCATAGCCCCAGATTCAGTCCCCATGTCCCATGCAAACTGGGTTCATTAATCAAACACAGAGGAGGATTTTCTCGACCATTGTCAAACTGTGAGTCAGCCCCACCGGAGAGACGGGTTTGAGGCTGGCACTGGCAGCGGGTCAGACACGGGCGGGAGGCAGGCAGGGGGTGCAGTCGGCAAACTGGGTAGCTGCCCACAGGAGGGAGGGTAAATGCCAGCTTGTGGGGGTTGGGACTGGGCAGAACCGTTGGCAGGAACTTGTCCAAGAAAGCCTCCCCTCACACTCTGCTCCTCGGCCACAGGCCTGTGCCCTAAGCTTTGCACACCCCGCGAAGTATATATAATCTCTTCAGCAAATGATCTCTCCGTGCGCAAGGCTTGGCTTCCAGGTGCCCCAGCTGTCCGTGTCCGTGGAGGCGAAAAGTGCCATCCCCCAAGCCGCTGGCCATAGAGCTGGAAGGCAAGGGGTTCTAACCCACCCTCCCCTTTCAGCTCAACAACAACACAACACAGGGTCAAGCTATGGTGGTGGAGCTGATTCTGACTTTCCAGCTGGCGCTCTGCGTCTTCTCCTCCACGGACTCCCGCCGCACCAGTCCTGTGGGCTCTCCAGCCCTGTCCATCGGCCTGTCTGTCACACTGGGCCACCTCGTGGGGGTGAGCAATGCTGCCACTTGGCTGGGTTGTGGGGAGCCCCTCAGGCAAATAACAGGGCCCTCGCGCAACATCTCAGCAGTTAAGGCCTAGAGTGGGGCGGCCGTACCCCGTCCCAGGCTGGACGCCCCCAAATCTTCTCTAGCCTGAGGAAAGATGGGAGTAAGTGGGAGTTGGGGTGGAGGCAGGAAATCAAGTCCAAGCACAGGACTTGAGAAGAAAGAGTGGTGCATAGGGAGGGACCTGTGGAGGGAGAGGTCACCAGCCTAGGAACCAGGAGACTTGAGTCAGAGACCTGGTTGAGCCCCTGAACTTCTGGGTGACCCTGGGAGAGACCAGGCCTTTAAGAGTGGACAAGCATGTTGCCCTCCTCACCACCTGCCTCTCTCTGTTCAGATCTACTTCACTGGCTGCTCCATGAACCCAGCCCGCTCTTTCGGCCCCGCAGTGGTCATGAAGCGCTTCAGCCCCGCTCACTGGGTGAGTCTGGGCCCTCCCCTGGCTCCCTGGCAATGAGAGCCTGAAAACCTGGCCAGGAGCTCCCAGGACTGTCTGGATGCTGTGGGCCCAGAGCTTGGGGATGGCCCTGGGAGGTGTGGCTGGAGAAAGGACAGGATACAGAAGGGGATGGGATGCAGCCAGCACAAGGACCGGGGTAGCTTGGGGACTATGTGTGTCTGTCCCTCTAGGGAAGGCAAGTTCTGTTCCTCTGTGTTGATCTCTGAGGATTTTGTGTTTGTCCTTCTGGGGTGGGGCATGGAAGGTGGCATATCTGTGTGTCCTCTCTGATGTTTTATTTATCTGCTCCTGTTGAGGGGTTGAGAGAGTCTTCCCTCCTGTGGGCCTGTCCCTCTGGACAATCTATCTGAGAACTCACGTTCCCTCTCTTCAGGGTCTCTCTCCCTATGTGGAAGGGAGAGTTCTGTTGTCTCTCCGAGGATCTATATGTCTGTTTCCTCTGAAGGGTCATTTGTCTCTCTTTAGGGTGAGGTTGGGGGATCTGTCTCCTTTGAGGATCTGAGTGTCTGTGGTCCATGTCCCTGTCCCTGGAGAATAGGGTATCAGCGTATCTGTTCCTGAGTCAGGAGACAGTCTCTCGCTCTGGAGGTCTGGAACTCTGTACATCCATCTTCTCTGAGGGCCCATGGGTCTGTCCTCTGCAGGGGGAGCCGTGGGTCTCTGAGGCCTGAGACTCAGCTCCCTGATGCTGCCCTTCCTCCCCCCCTCCCCCGCCAGGTTTTCTGGGTAGGGCCCATTGTGGGGGCCATCCTGGCTGCCATCCTCTACTTCTACCTGCTCTTCCCCAACTCCCTGAGCCTGAGCGAGCGCGTGGCCGTCGTCAAGGGCACATATGAGCCTGAGGAGGACTGGGAGGAACAGCGAGAGGAGCGAAAGAAGACCATGGAGCTGACCGCCCGCTGACCAGTGTCAAGCACGGGCCAGACCCTCAGCCCCTGAACCTCAGGGGGAAAAAAAAAATATATATATATATATATGACAGCAAAGCTTCCTTCCCCCACCTCTGGGTCCTCTGGGCTGGGTTGGAGGTGCTGGCTCCCCCAGCTTCACAGTTAGGGATGGGACCAGGAACCCATGATGGGACTCGGGCAGGGGCAGGGGCCAGGGACTGGGGCCTGATGGGGAAGGGTCTCTCTGGGACAGGGCAGACTGCTGCCCTGAGGTCAGACCTCAGAGACTGTGAAAGTACCACCAAGCTTACAGGCTTCCCCGGGGCCAGGCCAGGAAGAGGGGGGGTGGCCTGCAGTGTGTAAGCCCCCACCCTCCTCCACCCCTCCTCAAGAACCGGAGGGGTCCTAGTCCCTAGGACAGCAAAGGCCGCCCCTCCCCAGATTGCCTTAGGAGGGAGACAGACCGGTTCATTCAATGCTGCCTTATTTATTTCTGCTCAAGAATGCACGGGGCAGGGCTGCTGGTGTTTGGGGTAGGGGCTTCCCAATAAACCACTGACGTTGATGTTCTCCCTCATCTCTCCCCAGAGCCTCTCTTTGGGACGCCTCTGTCCCTCTGGACAATCTGTCTCCTCTTCATCATCCCCTACACTCCCCATGATCTCCACAGTTCTCCACAGGGAAACAGAGGCCAGGGGAGGCTTAGAGAGTCATAGAGACGAGGTCAGGAAGAGAGAGGGTGAGGGAGAGAGACCAAATATGGAAATAGAGCAAGAGGTCAGGAGCGAGGCGTGAGAGCAGAGGAGGGGTCCTCACCAAGCCACCCGCCTGCTTGCCCCTCCCATCTCAGCTATGTCAAGTCTGGGCCACTTGAGGAGGGCCTGGCACTGGGGCCAGGGAGTGCCAGGCTGGGGAGAGGAGAAGTGAACTAGCCAGCAGCCCCTTGAGATGCCAAGGGGGTGATCGGCCAGGTCTGTCATCACGGAGGAGGCACAGCCCTGGACTCCCCTCTGTACACCTCACTGTTCCAAAAAGGTGCCATGCTGGGAGCCTGCAGTCAGAGGGAAAAACCCCCTGTCCGCCCCACACACATACCCAGAAGCCACAGCCAGTCCAGCCTTTTCCTGGGCCTCCTCTCTCCTGCCTCTGCCAGCCACTGTTCCCACCATCTTCCCCAGTAGGCCTGTAGCTCTGCTCTTATCTGGCCTGTCCCCTTGTCACTGACACTCTTTAGGCAGCCGCCTTAAATTCACTGAGTCTCCATCTCTTCAGCTATAAAACAAGGTTTAAAAATGCTTCCCTCACAGGGTTGCTGTGGGAATGGTCTAAGATGAAGGGAGTGAGATTCCTGGGACCATTCGGCTCTCTGTGGGAAAAATGGTGGAAGTCGTGCAGATGAGCAGCTCGGGACACAGTCCTGCGTCATAGTTAAGGAGTCTGGCTTGGAGCTCAAATCCTGCTTTGCAACTTTGGGTAACACAGGCTGAGTTTTAATTACCTCATCTGTAACATGGGCATACTTGTACCCACCTCATAGATTGTTCTGAGCACTAAATGAGACAGTAGATGGAAGGAAAACGCTGGTGCAAACAGGACCAGGCACCTCAGAGTCAGTGCTCAATAAACTAATGCGAAAAGAACCCAGTGCATACACATCTGGGACCCCAGCCACACTCTGGTTCTGGGCCTCTGCTCTCCTGCAGGTGTTTGAACCCGAGTTCCTGGTTCTCTCTGGAATGGACACCTCTCCCCGTGGTCTTCAGTTTTGCCTCGGAAGAGGAGGGGGCAGTAGGGCCAGGAGATGGACTGAGAAGGGGTGGGAGAAGCGATGGACCCTGGCTGGCCAGCGGCAGCCCCAAGGACCGTGGGTGAGGAGGAGCAGACTTCCCAGCCCTCACCTGCCTCATCCGACCCCTGGCCCCTACCCTGGAGCCAGGCCGCAAATGCCCGCTCCGACCAGCAGGGGGGGACCTCGTCCACCGAATCCGCTGCTGCTAGGCTTCCTCTAACACAAGTCCTGGGTCCCGGCTCTAGCCACATGGGAGTACGGGCCTGGGTCGCCTAAGCCACCAGGAAGCAGCTGCCCCCAGTCCACTATAGAGGTGGAGGAGAGGGGGTGCAGAAGGGAGAGGATCCCTTCCCCTCTAGTCCCCACATGACTCAGGTACAGGCACAGACACGACTGGGAGGCTGGCCTCTCCCTCCAGCTCAGCGACCTGCGTTCCTTTTCTGGATGGGCCCCAGGGGGAGCATAAGGAGGTGAACGGTGGGCCTATGGGAGACAGATCTTCAGGGGTGGGTGGGGCACCCACCTGGCCTGGCCAGAGGACGAGAGGGGTCCAAGGCCTTTGGGCGGACAAGTTGCAGCGGCGGGCTGTTTGGCCAGCAGAGGGCGCTGTGTTCCTTGGTGTGTGATCCGCGCGGCTGGGTCCGGAGTCCACAGAAGCCTGCGCACACCTGAACACGCACACAGTAACCCCGCGCGTCTACGCTGACCTTCACTTGTACCCAAGGGGCTGTGTCTTCTCGGCATTGACTGCTCCGTGTGTGCGTGTGTGTGTGTGTGTGTGAGAGAGAGAGAGAGAGAGAGAGAGAGAGAGAAAGAGAAAGAGCCACATCAACCCACTTCCATTCTGTCACAGGGCTGGTGCGGACCAGATCTAGGAGCCTGGCTCCCTGTGTTCTCAGAGGGGCATATGTGTGCATCACACCCAAGCACACACATGCTTAGTCACCCCTGACCCTCTGCTCCACCTAGAAATGGAACCTGGGAAGAGCCTTGATTCCTCCCCCTCTCTGCCCAGGGGCTGCTGGTTTTCACCAGGTAGGAAGGTGGACTTGGGGACACAATGGGGAGACGGAGGAGGGCTGAGTGTAAAGGCAGAGAAAGGACGTAAGGCTGGCTGTCTAGGGAGGTGGACAGGACGAGGGGTTGAGGAGAGGGTTGGCTCTCGGAGCCTCAGCTTCCTCGGTCAGGTGTGGATGAGGCCTCCACAATTCGGGAGGATTGGTGAGACGACGCGAGGGAAGCTGCCTTGAACCCTTCCCTTTCTGGAGGCCTTTCGTTCTCCCTGCTCTCCCAGTACGTCCCTCCTCCCCCTCCCTTTTGCTCCCTCTCCATTCCCCAAGCTGAGAGGACCTCGGTCAGAGCTCACACTGCCCCTTGTGCACATGCACCTACACACACCCCGCTCCCCGACAGACATAGCCACCCCAGCGGGCTGGGGCGCCCAGAGACAGGGCTCTAGGAGGCTAAAAGCACACGGCCACCTGACAGGCATCTGTAGGCAGCCAGGTGTGGGGCCTTGGCAAAAAGCCTCTGAGCATAAGGGACCTCAGAGCTTAGCAGTAGAGCCCAGGACTGGCGGGGTCTGGGGAGGAGCTGGCATGGGAGCAAGCCCTGGCCAAGGCTCACTTGGCCTCAGGGGCTGAAGGACCTTGTTCTGGGCCAGACAGGGCCACAGGAGGCTCAGCTCTAGGCCAGCTGGAGACAAGAGCTGCTCTTGTACTTGACTCTCTCAGCCTCCAGGGCCCAGAGCAGGAGCCACTAGCCCTGGAACTGCCACAGCAGCCAGGACCCCTCCCAGCCCAGCTCAGTCCTCACACCCCTCTCACTGGAGAGGTGAGGGGAGCAGCAATCCTAACAGCCAAAATTTTCTGGCTCAGAGACACTCTTCTGGTGTCAGCACATTTACCCCTGATGACACGTGGGGAAGTGGGAATTGTCTCCATTTAAAAACGGGGAAACTGAGCTCACAGAAGTTACATATTGGTCAGGGGTGAAGTATACACGGCAGTGTGCAATTGCTTTTGCTTGTCTTATCTTATCGAAGGCTCTAAACAGACAGGCATTAGTGCTGCTTGGTGGACAGGTGCAGAAAGCGAAGCTAGGTAAGGT
The DNA here is from genome assembly GCF_014898765.1 of Herpailurus yagouaroundi. Classification (NCBI taxonomy): domain Eukaryota; kingdom Metazoa; phylum Chordata; class Mammalia; order Carnivora; family Felidae; genus Herpailurus; species Herpailurus yagouaroundi. Next base: position 4,924,397 of record NW_024412407.1, on the reverse strand, counting down.
GTCGGGAAGCCCTTTGAGGCCCTGTCTGCAGGGAGGGAGAGAGAGAGATGCCCTTGAGGTTCCCTAGGACAGCTCCTAGGCAGAGAACCTACCGAGCTAGGGAGGAATGTCACCTACACTACCCCTGTGGCCACATTCCTTCATTTCTCGAGCATTTATTGAAAGCCTCTTTTATACCAGGCAAGCATGGGAGTTTGCACTGGAACAGGGGAGGCACTAAGGAGGTCGAAGCCAGAAGTAGCCACTGGCTGGAGGGGAATATCAGGGCAGGCTTCAGGGTGGAACTAGACCTGAGCAAAGTCTTGAAAGGGAGACAAAGAGGAAAAGGCATAAGAAGTCAATGGTCTCTCTACTACAGGATTTTCTAGGCCTGTTATCAAGAAGCATCCAGGAGAGGGAGAAGTGAAAACCCCAGAGGAGACTGGAACCAGCCCTGAGAGGGTGTCTGTCACTCAAAGGGAGCCAGGAGCACAAGGAGGGGCCCCCCCGACTGGATGCAAGAGAAGGGCTGCCTCTTCTTCAGGGCCCGAGGGAAGCTGGTGAGGGCACGGGGCAGTGGCAGGTGAGTTTGTGGCTGGCAGGAAGGATGGGAAGAAGTCTTGCCTGCGAGTGTCTCTTTCCAGGTGGGACAGGAGGCAAGCTGATCCTCTGGAAGAAAGCTGGAATGGGGGCACTTGGAGAGCTTGGGCAAGGTTGGAAGTAAGCCTTAGAAGAATGGGGAGCGAGCGAGCAGACTGAGGATGGCATAAGGATTGCTGAGCAGATCGGCGGCCCCTGCTGAGGCCAGAGACCATGGACTTGTCATGGCAGCAGTCTGCACGGATGGGCAAGTTTCTCCAGCAGTGCTCAGCAGTGCAGATCAAGGCAAAGAGCTGTGGAGGAGAATGAAATGGGAGAGATGCAGGAGGTGAGGCAAAGAGAACAGGGAGCCAGGACAGCCGCCCCCCCCCCACCTGGGGATCCGGCGGGGGGCGGGGGGTGGGTGGGGGGGGGGAGGCCAGGAAGACTGGAAGCACAGAGAGGGAATGAGGGAGGCATTTTACAGGGACTGAGATGGGAGAGGGTGGATGGACAGAACCTATAATTAGAGCTGGATGTTCCCCTGGAAGATTTCAGAGGGTTCGATCCCAGGTGAGACAGGTATGAGACCGTAAGAATAAGCTGGCTGAGACGAAGTAGATATGAAAGTCACCTGCCTCCAGGAGGTCAGGAAGCTTTTATTCGTCCATTTGTTCACTCAACAAATATTTACTGAGCACCAACTATGGCTAATCCCTGTGCATAGCACTGTATGTGGGGATGAGCGAAATTTGGCTCCTGCTTCCTGAGGGACTCACTGCCTCATTAAGGAGGCACATTAACACCGTGACAGCACTCTGTGGTGACTGGAGTGTATGAAAATGCCCAGGTGTGGTGGGAGTACGCAGAGGGGTCCTCCCTCACCCAGGAAAGGAGGTGACACTGAAGTTGAGCCTTAGGGATGAGTTAGGAGTTACCCAAGCAAAGGACGTAGGAAGGGCTCTCTGAGAAGAAGACAGGGCATCCACCAAGGAAAGACCAGCAACGGAGTGTTCCAGAACCACTGGCCCTTTGGTGAGGCCACTGGGTAAAGGACAAAGCGGGGAGCGGGGAGAGGTGAGGTAGGAGGAGCAGGATCCCAGAGGACCTTGTAGGCCAGGCATGAGGGACGCTTTGAAGGGATTTTAGCAGAGGAACAGCAGGATCAGATTTGCATTTTAGAAAGATCACTCAGGCTGCAGTGTGGATAATTGATTGGAGCTGAGTGAGGGAGCAGACAGAGAGAATGGTTAAAAGCCGCAGGGCAGCAGGGGTGGCAAAAAGAGGGCACAGTCGAGAAATATTTAGGATTCAAATTCAGCAGGATTTGATGCCACTATTGGTTGGGGGCAGGAGGGAGAGGAGGGTCAAGGATGCTTCCCAGGTGCCCCCAACAGAGCTGGAGAAAACAGGAATAGTGCATTTGGGGGGGGGGGGTGGGCACAGAGAGAGATGAGGGTCTCCTTCTGAGACAGGCTGCATTTGAGGAGCCTAAGGACAACCGGGGGATATCAACTGAGCAGGGAGATTTGGCCAGGGGCAAGGTCAGGGCACACCGTGTGGTTAAAAGATGAAAACTGTTATCTTAACAGCCACACCGATTCTTCTTAGGGAGAGAAGCAGCACCTTTGTTTGAGAAAATACCTCAACAGGCTGCTGGGGTTAAAAGGGAAGAGCCTAGGGCATGGGTGACCTCAGGGCCAGCATTGCCACAAAAAGGGTTCGGCTGCCCTGTGAGAGGCTTGAGCAGAATTGTTCAGGCCCCTGAGAAGGAGGAGCGCAGATAGTGGAGGGGAAAGGGGCTGAAAGGGAGGGCGTGGGCAAGGGAGACAGAAAGGGGCACGGACAATGCAGTGAAGGACCAGTGGAAATTCCCAGCTGGCAGGGGAAATTCTCCACTGCCATGCGTGTTGTCTCATTAGCTGTGGAATAAACCCCTCCTCCCTCTGTCCCCTCTGCACCCACACAGGCCCATGTCCTTAGTAAAGTTGACTCTATTCACATCTGCTTTCTACGAGTAGGGGTTTGGGTGGGAAAGGGGGAAAGAGCTTCATTTCACATCTGGGTTTATGGGGCATAGAATAGTGTGAGCCCATCTGGAGGCAGAGCCTGCAGGCAGAGGGGACCGGGACAACAGGAGCCTCTGAAGCAGGCCTTGGACTTGGGGACCTGGCGAGCTTGCTGCCTCTGAGCTGACATCGGGATGTGAGCACCCTGGAATCCCATGCCCACCATGACTCCTGTACCTGCCACCCTTAGGCCAGGCCTGTGCCTGCAGCAGAGTGAGGCCCGTCCAGCTTGGAAACCTGGAGGTTCCAGCTCAGCACCTGGAGGCCGCCCCCCTCCCCCAGCTGTCAGGTGAGCTCAGGGTGGGGCAAGCGTGTGAGCGCCACTCCTTATATGAGCCCCGCACCTCCCACCCACCCAGACACACATAATCCTGTGCGCCTGCTCCCTGCACAGTCTGACCAGGTGGGGGCCAGAGGACTTTCAACACAGTGAGACAGCCAGAGCAGGCCAGAGGCAAGAGACCCCAGGAGACAGCGAAGATCAGAGGCAAGAGGCCCCAGGAGTAGAAGCGGCAGCCGAAGCAGCGGAACCAGGACACCGTGTGGCCAGGCGGGTGAGGCTTGGCCAGGATGCTGCTGGGCCAGCTCTGGAGAGCTATCAGCAAGGAGCTGTTTGCTGAGTTCCTGGCCACAGGGCTGTACGTGTTCTTCGGTGTGGGCTCCAGTCTGCCCTGGCCCTCGGCGCGTCCCACCATTCTACAGACCGCCATCACCTTCAACCTGGTCACGGCCGTGGCTGTGCAGGTCACCTGGAAGGCCAGCGGGGCCCACATCAACCCTGCTGTGACGCTGGCCTTCCTCGTGAGCTCCCAAATCTCCCTGCCCCGTGCCGTGGCCTATGTGGCTGCTCAGCTGATGGGGGCCATTGTGGGGGCCTCAGTGCTTTATGCGGTCATACCAGGAGACCTCCAAGAGACCCTTGGGATTAACATGGTAGGTGCAGGGAGGGTCACCCGGCAGGGCCAGGCCTGAGGAGAGGGGACAGGGAGGTGATAACTTGACCACGTACTCCTTACCTGCTCTGGGCTGGGCCCTGGGACCCAGGGGAACCAGACTGTGGCCTTAGTGCAGGCAGAGCAGGAGTGGGGTTATGGTACGAGGAACAGGTAGAACAGAGAGAAGCTGCAACTAAGGAGTAAGAGTCAGGGAAGGACCAGGCATTTAAGAGGCAGGGTAGCAAAGGTGGCGGGGGGGAGGGCTGTGGGTAATGCAGGAGACCTGGCATGCCCTTCTTCTCTCCAGGTCCGCCCCATGTGCCCTGCTCCTCTGTGTTCCCACGTTCCTCCTTCCTCAGCACCCTGAGGCCTCACTCCTCCAGATTCCCCTAATCATCTATCCTTCCACCTACTTCCCCAAGTCTCCTTCTTCCACTCCTACCCACGGTCTCCTCCCAGGCTGCTTGAAAACATGCACCCCAGCTGCTCTGAGCCTTCCCTTCCCCACCAGTCCTGAGCCTGTCGCCAGCTACTGGCCTCAACAAACCGGTGGGCTAGGAGGGGGTGCGACGCGTTTCTGCAGGCAGCAAATGTCCAGGGCTGACCTGAACTCTACTGCACAGCTGTCCCCGATCCTTCATCTCCTTAAGTCCTGGACTTGGTGGTGGTGAGGCATCACCTCCTCACAGTGAGGCAATGAGGTCCAATGGGGTCGCCAGCCCCTGGCAGAGCCCCCTTCGCCTCCAGCGTAGCCTCCTCCTCACCCAGGTCCAGAGCAACGTCTCAACTGGCCAGGCCGTGGCAGTGGAGCTGGTTCTGACCCTGCAGTTGGTGCTCTGTGTTTTTGCTTCCACCAACAACCGTCAAGCATCGGGCTCCCCAGCTATCGTGATTGGGATCTCTGTGGCATTGGGCCATCTCGTTGGGGTAAGAGGCAAAGAGGGCACTGTGTGTATGCACACACTGATCCCTCCTTGGGGAGACTGCAGAGGCCCTGAAGGCCAGGAAGTGTCCCTCCCTGAGCCCCTAATGCGTTGGGCCGAGGCTGTGTTCCCACAGACCGGGCCCAGGATACGGCAGTGCCCAAGGCGGGTGCCGGGGCTCTAAGCCAGGGCAGAGGAGGCTGTCCCCTCCCAGGCCTGCTTTAAGCCTCCTCACACCACAAACCTCCACTTGCCCCTCCAGATCTACTTCACCGGCTGCTCCATGAACCCGGCCCGCTCCTTCGGCCCCGCCATCGTGGTTGGGAAGTTCACGGTCCACTGGGTGAGAGCCTGTACTGGCAGCCATTAGGTGGGGAGAGCCTGAGCAGGGGAGATAGGGATTGTGGCTTTCACCAGCGGTGGGTCCACAGGGACTTGGGGAGACAAGGCCCCCTACCACAGGCCATCTTGACCCCCAGAGGAGGTTTCCCTAAGCTCAGAAGACAAAAGCGAATATCCTGGCTTGTAGTTCCTGTCTTTCCAGCTTCAATAGCCCAGAGTACCCAGTGGAATGTCCATAAATGGGCCAGGACAGGAGATGCAGCCTTGGCCCAGGCCTTAAGTCCTGGCTGTTTCCTTATTCACTTTCTCCAGCTGGACCAGTTTCCAAACTTGGATAAAGAAAAAGACAAACAGAAATAGACACACACACCAGCAGAGACAGGAACAGCACTAGCCAGGGCTTCTGGTTGGAACACGGGAGGGGAGAGGAGGGAAACAGAGTGGTGAGGAGACTGGGCCCGCCCTATTGAAGGCAAGGTCACCTCACCTGCAGGGACCTGAAAGGCAGAACACCTGCTTCTCAATTTTGTCAACTTGCAGCAGCTTGAGGGGTCCCGGACGACGGAGCCAACACTAGGGAGGCGGGCAGGGATCCCAAAACTACCCTATGATCCTCATAGCTCCTGACTGGGGCACCTACTTCTCTCTGCTTTTGCAGATCTTCTGGGTGGGACCCCTGACAGGAGCTGTCCTGGCTTCGCTGATCTACAACTTTATCCTGTTCCCTGACACCAGAACCATGGCCCAGCGACTGGTCATCCTCATGGGCACCGAAGAAGTGGAGAAAATGACAGGGGTGGAGCCCGAGAAGAAAGAATCCCAGTGCAGTTCAGGGGATACTGAAATGGGGAATGCATGTCAGGTGGTATAGAACTTGGCCCCCACCTTCCGGCTTCTGAGAGGCGCCCTTTAGGTGGGTAGCATGCCTCGTAGAACTAGACTTCAGGTTTTACAAGGAAAGCGGGGTTGGGGGTGGATGAGGGCAGGAAAGACGGGGAGGCTTGGCCTCTTGTCCTAACAGGGTGGGCAGGGAATGCCACTCCCTATCCCTGGCATTATATTTCTGGGTAGAAAGAATCTGGGGAGCAAATCTGTTCAGTTTCCTCCTCCTCCATCTCTTAATGGGACAGAGCGGAAGGAGGCAGGGGAATTCATGACTGTCTTCCCCTTCTCTCATCCATCTGGACTCTAGTGGGCATCCTGGGCCTCCAGACCCCCTTGTCTTGGGTATTGGAGCCCAGACAGCCACTCAGCTTAGACACTAAGAGATGTAGAGACCTCGGGGAGCCCCAACTTCTCACCCCACCCTTGGGGGGGAGAGCCAGACTTCCCAGAAGAATCAGGCCCCAGGACAGTCTCTGAGCTCCTCAAAGGTATATCTCTGCTCTTGGGTATGGTTTGGGGGCTAGGCACCTGCCCTCAGTGTGGGGGCTTCCTGAGGATAGAGACAGCCCTTCCAATAGATCTTCATTCCTCACCCCTCCAAATGCTCAGGAGAGGACCCCATCCTTGGGAAGCGCTGACACAAAGAGGAGCCTTTTCTAGGACTGGCAGAGGGGCAGCATATAGGCAAGGGAGGTTTGGGCCAAACAGGCCTTTTCCAGGTGTTTGCCCACCTTCCATCCCCCATCCCCATTCATGGGAGCAATCCAGAGAGGGGGGAAGTCCCTATCCCAGCCCCCAGCCCATGACCTGGGCCACAAGCTGTCTCCAGCCTCATTCTCAGTTCTACCAAGATCCTCAAAAAGCTATTAAGTCCAAGGATGGTAAGAACTCAGGAATGACCCAAGAAACCAAGATTTGCCTTCAGTGCCTCTGAAGGACTCCTAGGTCTCAATTGGTTTGCTAATATTTACAAGCTGCTGTAAACAGACTCTCCCCATGACTTGGGGTCCTACCTGGATCTCGGCTTCCCCAGCTATAAAATGGGCATAGTCCTCCCCCAGGGCCTGCTGTGAAAACAAGAGATTGGAAAATGTTTTTGGAAGTTAAAATGCTTAAAAAACAAACAATAAATGATGATTATTGTAGCTGTTGCTGTAATTATCGGGTTTGAATACAATTGCTTTTGGTAATGGGAGGGAGGAAGAAAGAAGAGAGATGGGGGGATGATTGAGAGGGAGGGAAAAGAGAGTACATTTTTCTCCTTTCATCTGTTCCACTTACACGGGGCCCTGCCTCCTTCTCTCCTGGGTCTGCTGACCTGGGAGCTTTGTGTGTGTGTGTGGAGGGGGGGGTGAGGGGGGACACCGGAACAAAGAGACAAGCCAATAAAAGTCAGTTCTTCTCATCTCTATGGTGCTCATCACCATGGTACCCTGAGATACAGCAACCAAATCCATAAAAAAGATAGGTCCTTTTCCATGATGTCTCCAAAGGCGCTGGGGATGGGAGGGGCTGCCAAAGTCTTTCAAGGGCAGGGTGACAGAACAAGAGCTGAGTCCCCAAGTGCTCGTGGCCACAGCGGCCGTGTTCAGCGTTCTATAATATTGTCAGTGCAGAATACTATTCACATCTCTCCAAGCCGGGCCCCACTCATCCATCTTCACAATCTCTCAGAGCCCAGAGGCTTCTCGTGCCCTTTCATAAGCAGGGACAGCTGGGTGTGTGTGTGTGTGTGTGTGCGCGTGTGCGCGCGCGTGCACACGCGCATATAGAGGATGTAATTGACTTGCTAAAGGTCACCCAGCTCAGTACCACAGCCCCCTAAGGTCTCCCCAGCTCCAGCTTAGAATTCTCCAAAATAGAGCTCCAGGGGGGCTTATCTGAGCTGCAGCCAGAGGAGGGAAGGAAACAAGAACTAGAAGGTTGAAGAGGGTAGGAGGGGTGGAGCTCCTGCAGTGGGCTCGGAAGCTCCTAGACAAATTGTCTCCGCGTCCCCAGAGCAGAGCACACACTGGGTGCTCAATAAAAGTTTGATGAATGAATGACTGAGGCCGGGCAACTGGGGAAGGAGGGGAGGCAGTAATTGATCAAGAGGAGAATTCAGGTGTTACAAGTTCAGATGAGCCGGGATGAGAGCAGCTGAGGACGCCTATGCTCCAAGGGAGGGGCAGCTGGACGAGAATGCACACCCACACTTGAGCCCCCCCCCCCCCCCGCCCCCCAACCCAACTACTCCAGAGCAGACTGTGTAACCTCTGTCTCAGGAACTTCCAGGCCAAAAACGTAAGGGGATCTGCTTGGAGAGAGAGCTGGGGGCTAATTTCACAACTAGATCTTTAGAGCTGTGCTCTGTCAGAACAGACTAGAGCAAGAAGACACAAGCTTCATGAAAAGTGAGGAAATAGGTTAGAATCTGAAGAGCATCCAAAGTTAGACACAGGAATGAGTAACCAAAGGTTAGTTTCTCCTTCTCTGGAGCCCTTTAATAGGACAGCCAGCCATCTGTTTGGATGAGGGAAGGGCTGGCCCTCAGGGAGCCAAATTCAGAGGTTCCAGCCAGGGGCAAAGAAGCTTCACAGTCCCGGCCCCTAGGTCTGGATGGGGGGCAGGACCATGGGGAGGACGGAGACCCAACCAGGCAGACCCTTGGTGTGCCCGCCCTTCCTCCTGTTTGTCAGGGGAAGTTTTTAATTAATGGTGTGTAATCTGATCTGGCCCTTCTCCCTGCTGAGCACTGCCTTCAATCAGTAGAGCCATCTGCAATTGCAATTCATAATTCTCCCAAAAGGGAGGGGGTGCCTTGGTGATTAATACAATTAGCCTTTTATGTTGATGATTGTCTTAGCAGGAGCAGATGATGTGAGCACAGAGCCTGGGCTGTCGCTCCCCCATTGGCTGGCAGGAAGCCCCTCTCCACTTCCCGCCCCCACTGCTACCTCGGGGCTGTAAAGAGGACACACTGGGACCACACTGTGCAAGGCTGAAGGGAGAGAGCCCAGGAAGGGGCCAAGCTCTGGAACACATTTAGGCTCCTCGGACTTTGGACTGAGGGGAGAGGAGGAGAAGGCTAGAGAATTATCCAGAGACTTCCACCTTCCAAACAAAATCACTTTGACTTAAAGGTTTCTGTGCACCATAGTTTAAATTAAAAAAAAAAAAAAAAAAAAAAAAAAAAAAGACTACATGAAGATATAATAGGGGTTGAAAGGGTTGACAACATTTAAAAATAGGCTCAGGCAGTTATGTAGCTGTGTGAACTTGAGCAAGTTTCTTAAGGATCCTGCCTCACTTTCCTCATCTGGAGAATGGGGTCTATGTGATAAGAGGGCTGGAACCACATGGGATGTATGTGTTTAGCAAGGCACCTGACACAGATCTCAGTGGCTGGTAGGGCTGTCCCCATCTCTGCGGTAGACTGCAGTTCCCTCTGCCAATGGCTCAGCAGCCTCCCCGGCAGTTTCAAATGCAGCCCAGTCGCAGCCCAGCCGGCTAGTACTAAAGAAGGAAACACTTCCTCCCCATTCCCCAGCCTTAGTTAGCTTAAGCAAAGGAGTGTGTGTGTATGAGTCTGTTGGGGGGAGGAGGATCCCAGAGGAAAGGAGTCAAGAATCAAACCCAAAGGGCTCCTGGCTGACTCAGAAGAACATGCAACCAGATCTTGGGGTTGTGAGTTCAAGCCCCACGTTGGCTTTTATTACTAAAAATAAGTAAACTTAAAAAAAAAAAAAAAAAGAATCAAACCCAAGAAAGAAAGAAATACTTCCCCAGAACAGAGAACTGGAGCACTGGAGTGATCATGGCTGAGAGCTGGTTTGTGGAAAGATTGAGGGAATGAGAGTAAGGAGTCTGGGCAGATATAAGGGGGTAAAAAGATGCAGGGCTTTGAACATCTGGAATTTTATATGAAAGCTAAGAAAACATAAGGGGAGCAGCCATCGTTGCTGAGGGTTTAAAAGGTAGTACACATCAAAGTCTGTGATCTCTGATCTATAATAAGGTCAAATGATCTGCAACAAGCTGATTGGGGTCTTGATGGGAGAGTGCACTGGGTCAGGAGAAGCGATGGGCTCAGTCCCTCTGGGCCCACAGCACTGCACTTCACGACCTGAAGCAGCGCGAGGAGAAGAGAGCTCCCTCCCTATCGAGAGGGATGTTAACCCCAAGCCAGTGCCAGGCCCCAGCAATGTCAGGGGGAAGACAGGGAGTGAAGAAGGGAAGGGAGAAGTTAAGAGCTAATCAAGAAGCATCTGGCCAAATAGTGTCCACTTGAGTAGCTGGGGCGGGGGGTCTGCACAGCCAAGATGTGCAATCACCTCTCAGGGAGGGGCAGCTACACTGAGGAGCAGTGCATAGTTAGCAAAAGCTGGAGGGGAGCTCGGTTAGTGAAGGTGGTTTATGGGAGTGTGGTGTCCGACAGCACTAATTAATAGACTGCAGTTAATGCGTAGAAAAGGAGGAAGTGAAAACTGTCAGAGCTCTGATTAAGTCAGCTAAAGGGGCAGTTATCGCCAGAGCTGGGTCCCTGGTGGCAGGGACCAACAACTCCACTCCAGCCGCACGGACATATGGAACGAGGCCCAGCCAGGCCAGGGCCCGGGCCGAGATCAGAGGAGAGGCCAGGACAGTCGCTGGGGATGTCCAGTTATGAGGCACCAGGCTGGAGGTGCCTCTCCGCCCAGAACGTGCTTCCCGGCTCTCTCTAGCTGCCCTGTTCATCCTGAGACGCAGCTGTAATGTCATCACCTCTGAGGCTCTTATGCCTCCAGCCGCCCACTCCTGAGCTCCCACAGCACTCTGCACACACACACCTCCATCCTGGCACTGAACACCCCTCTGGAGTTGTTTGAACACCTCTATTGGAACATGAAGACCTTCTTAAACAAAATTATGTTTTTATTCTACTCCTTGTCTCAGGGCAACAGTTTCCTTAACTTGACTGTCTTTTTTTTTTTTATGGGTCCCCGAACCATGGCCTTCCAGTTTCAAAGGAGGAAAGACCTCTGATATTCTGGATTTGGTGAGCAAATTAGACAAAGGATTGCAAGAAATACTCCCAGCTCCCTGCCCAAACAGACCTCTAGTCTCTTTTACGTGTTAAAGCACCCCAATGTTTTAGTACTATGTACTGATTTCAGAACTCCACCAGGAAGTACTATTATTTTGGTCATAGCCTCACTGATTCACAATGGCTTTTCGCTACCTTTCCCCGACTCGGGGGTCACATGAAATGGCTCCAGGATGGGTCATGACTGGGACAGATTTTGATCCTATCCTACACATTGCCTGCCTGCCTCTTTGCGCTAGATGTCCCAAGGCTGAGCCCTGCTTTTCCTATCCCGCAGCCTCCTTCAGACGCAGGGAACTCTCTGTTTTAAAGCTCTTCGACCACAGCTAAGTAGCAGGTTCCCTGGTCTCCACATCTGGTCTAGCCAACAGCCTACCTCCCAGGAACAGCTAACGCTTCTAGCCCAAATAACATGGTTAATAAGATGCACCACTATTTTATGAGCTACTAAAAAAAAGAAAAACACTGCATTGTATTTGTAAGATGTCATTGATTATAAGATATCCCAATCCTCAGAAATATTTAAAAAATATATTTTAAGTGCATCTTATGACCAAGAAAATGATCATTTCTCCTCTGGATCTTGGCTCTTTACATCAGATTTTAAAGTGAAGGGGAATGGAAGGCCAAAGTGGGAACCACATGAGAGGGTCTCAAGTCTTCTTCCTCTAAGGGGGATGGGCACCATTGTCCTCATATGCTCTCAACTCTATTCCAGCTTTTAAATACCCAGGCCACCCAACATGGTAAACATCTCCTCTCCCTCAGTGCCAGGGAGGCCAGTGAAGAAAACCCCATGACATGACACAAACCATGTCAAGCAGGGGCCACCATTTTTGAGGGGATAATCGGCTAGCACTCCAACACCATTTATCCAACCACTTCCCACCCTACCGGGTTATCTTCCCCAGAGCCTCAGGCCAGTACCATGAGAAGATGCCGAGATTAGTCATTTCCTCCTAATCGGGCTAAAACAGCTCCGTTAAGCTGCCGACTGCAGGCAGTTCCCGTTAAAGCAAAGCAGCTGGAAAGGGCTTAGCCCTTTAATGCCAGCAGCTGTATCTCCCCAGTGCGGCTGCTCTGCTGAGGGGCTGGACTCTGTCCAGAAGCATCAGGCGTTTAGCCCCAGTCAACGTATATTAACCTAAGAGGAGAAAGCAGCCAGCTCCCTGGGAGGAGGAGAGGTGGTTCATTTACGCAGCCCACCTGGGGCCTTGCTTTCCAATGAGGAAGAAAAATCCCAGCCCCTTCGTATGTCTCGCTCTCCTAAAATCTGCACAAACTGTACTATCTCACAGGCAGGAAGAGCTTTCTCTGTGGCAGGAGCAACTCCATTTTATTTTATTATTTTTTAATGCTTAGTTTTTTGAGAGAGAGACAGAGTGGGAACAGGGGAGGGGCAGAGAGAGAGAGGGACACAGAATCAGAAGCAGGCTCCAGGCTCTGAGCTGTCAGCACAGAGCCACACTCGGGGCTTGAACTCACGAGCTGTGAGATCATGACCTAAGCTGAAGTCGGATGCTTAACCGACTGAGCCACCCAAGCGCCCCAGCAACTCCATTTTAAAAACTTACCTAAAGACAAATCCACTTGTTTTGACAACAAAAGACTTTAGGCCACTGACCACACAGACTCATTCTCCTTTGAGCTGATTTTGTTCCCTCTGAGGCCTGAAGTATTCTTCTGATGCCAGGTGTGCATATGTGTGGACACAACAGACTACTTCTTGGAGAGCAACGGGTCCTGGGGTTGATGAGGAAGAAAGCTGAACAGCCCTCAGAAAGCCCTGGCACAGAGCAGGCTGCTCAAGAGAGATCACTTGAAGACTTCTTACTCAAAGCCAGATGGTGAACATGAGATGGGGTGAGAGCTAATGCCACTCAGGGGGAAAGCCAATAAGCTAATCCGCTGACACGTTTCTAGAAGCAGGCTGATGACTTTGGCTCAGAGACTTGCCTATTCTTGGCTCTGAGCTTCAGAGCACACAAGATGCACATGGGTGACCCGAGAACTGACTCCCACAAGGAGGAACGGCAAACATTCGCACCAACACATCCTCCTCCTTCCACACAGAAAACAGCCCTGGAGGGGCGCCTAGGTGGCTCGGTCGGTTAAGCGTCCAACTTCGGCTCAGGTCATGATCTTGTGGTTTGTGGCTTTGAGCCCCACATCAGGCTCTGTGCTGACAGCTCAGAGCCTGGAGCCTGCTTCAGATTCTGTGTCGCCCTCTCTCTCTCTCCCCTTTCCCTGCCCATATCTCTCTCTCTCAAAAATAAATATTAAAAAAGAAGAAAATAGCCCTGGACCACCATGCCCAGGACATCCACCTCTATAAGACAATAAGCCCAACCATTAAGAAAGACATTCCATTCTCCTGTCCCAAATGCTTTTCCCGGCAGTCTAGGCCACCCTGCTCCTTCTGGGTCATCTATACATAAGCACATCCACATACAGCCCTGAGTGGAATCATTTACATACCTAATAATATTCCAACAGACCCCACAATGCTGATTTAAATAGCAAGCACCACAGCTGAACTCCGGTGGGAGCTCTAATCCCCAGGTTCTTATCCTAGCTAAACTAGAGATTAGTTTGTGGAAATTTATGCCAAATCACCCCTCTGAATTTACCAGTTGGGATAAGATCACCTGCCCACCCCACATGGGTGTTGTGACATCAAGATGATGAATGAAAGCACTTGATATATTGCCGATCACCGTATCGCATTTCCTAGAGGAATCAGTTAATTCCATCTTTACCGATGGCCGGAGAGGATATTAACTGGCAAGTGCTTTATTAGAAATCTAAATATCCACTTACACGTGTCTGAGCCTAGCACGCAGATGGTGTCCAACTGTGTGAGATGTGAGAGCAATCTGTATAAAAACAATGCAACTAAATGAAACTGGCAAGAGTTACAAAGGGAGAAGGTAGACAAAAGGAAAATTCCTGCTTCCAACTCTGAGTCCCTGAAAAGTGGCCTCCTTTCCCATCCCACACAACTGCGGAGGACAAGGCTCCCACACACTACAAGGTTATTCCTGGTGACGTCAAACTGCCTTCTGCCTGACTTCGTGAATAGAAACCATCAACAAATACAGACTCTGAGAACCAGAGTCTAATAAATTACACAAGGTAAGGACCCCCTGGCTCGGGGCCTTCACTTATTTACAAAATAGACCACCTACAGGGAGACTTTTTTTTTTTTTTTAAATCACTAAATTCCTAGGTTAAGTGACCAGTCTCCAAATCCTGTTTACACTAAAAGCACAATGACTAACATGCCCCGACTCTGCATGCTTAACAGCTTTTCACACCAGTGGCTGAAACCGGAGTCGTGATCAAGGAAATCATCAAAGCACATGGATCAAGACACCCTACTGTATGCACTGTGCCGACTTGAACCCTGAGCTCTGTGCCTCCCTTCCTTCCCAGATCGGGACTCCATAACAGCTCCTTCCCTGCTCACAGCTGAGCCTAAGAAAAGGTGACACGTGATTAAGCAAACCGCTGCTCGGTATGCCCGGCTTGCCACAATGGGTCTCCCAGATGCTTTTCCAACGGGAAATCACATACCATATGTATATGAGATGTGTGTGTGTGTGTGTCTGAAGCTTGAGGTGGGCAGGGAGGCCCTGCTGTAACAAAACAAACCCAGCAAGGCTGATAGCTTTGCTCCCTGCACTCACTCAGCATTCGTCACTTTGTGCTGCCCAGTAATTTAGGCATGAATTTAAGAATTCAAGACCTCTTTCAATGCCACAGGTGCAGTTCGTAGCCAAAACTGACCATTTTTGTCACGGTAAATCACTTGAACACTCTTGTCCTGTGATGGAAACTCAGGTGCCTTCTATTTCTGCAAGCAATGAATTTGCCTTCTTAAGGAAGGAGAAATCATTACACACCCAGTAATAAATGCAAATTGTTGCTGCTGAATCAAACCATGTAATGCTTGCCCAGTTAAATAAACATCAAACTTAGGAGTCTTACCTAGACTGATGGAGAACGGATTTAAAGATTTAGATTCTGGTTATTAGCAAGTGAGAGATGCATTAACTGCATTACAGGCAGAGTCAGAGGCAGCATCAGAACGGGTGAGGAGCAGGAGCCAGTGTGACGGCTACTCCAAAGCACCGGACCCTTTCCTTAAATCTCACATCAAGGCGACACAACTGAATTAAGAAAGCCCTCGAAAGTCGAGCTGTTCCACATGAAGAACTATTAAAGAAGTTGAAGGTGGGTACATATTTCCCTTTGCTAATATCAGAATTATTTTCACGGCTGAGGTCTCTTGGCCTAGTCCAAAACTGAGCAACTGGCTGCCAACATCTGACACACAGGACCATTTCCTTTTTCGTTAATGGGCCATCAGTTCCTGCATAGGGTAGTCTTGCCTTCACTAACATTCTACAATCCATTTGCTTCCTCCACATTAGTGACTTAAAATGCACCAAGGGGAGATACTACAGAACAGCAAATATGGAACCGGGCCAACACCAGGCTTGCACAGACGTAAGAAAAGAGATGGCATCTAGGACAAAGTTAAAACAAAAATAAAACTTAACAGGCGTGTGTGTGTAAAGGGGGTGGGGGGAAGAGGAGAGAGGACCCATCCTCTTTCAATTTGCTGAGGCAAAATCTCCCTGCTGTGAGAGCTGCCACCTCCCGGGAAAAGAGCCAGTAGGTTGCCTCCTCTCTCAGCGGTTACATATTAAGCCTGCAACTGTTTACGCTCAATCTCAGATACATTCTGTTCACCAGCTTCAGAGTTCCAAGTGCAGGTGCCCTCAGTTAATCATCCCAGCTCACTCCAGAGGCACTTCCAGCAGTGAAGGATGTTCCAGGCAGTCAGCCAGCCAGAGTCGTTTTTTTTTTTTTTTTTTTTTTAACTGCACCATTCTGGTCCCTAAAGACTTGTTTAAAAAGTTTGGTTTTTGTTTAAAGTGGTTTCCTCAGATGAGAGGTAACAGTCAAAGGACAAATCTAGGACTTCAATTTGGACGATGAAAGACAATGAGGAATGAAGAAACAAACTCTTGGTGGTGACAGCATTGGGGGAGGGAAGGGAATGGAAATGAATAATAGACCTAAACGCTGAGGAAAAATATTTTCTTAAAAAAAAGTGTTGAAGGTTACCTTCCAAGACAAGAAAATCAACCTCATAGTCATTTTGAAAAAACTATTTACTTTTTTCCAAATATGTGTTTTACAGAAAAGGGTCGCTATGGGTCAAAAACATTCTACAGAAAAAAGCATTTTTATAGATATTGGAAATAATTTTAATAAAAGAACAAGTTCATATTTATCTAGCTGTGGCTGTGTTCCATAGGAAGAGTTTAGCAACCAAAGTGCAAAGACAAAATGAGTGTGGCATTTCTTGCCACACAAAATATTGACAATCTCCCTTATAGCCTACTCTTAATTGCAAACTGGGACGCCAAATAGATGACATATGACCTTTAGAAGTAGGGCTCCAATGGACAAGGGGACAGGAGGGTCAAGCATCAGAATGAATTCAACCGAAGTGCAAACTGGCTTTGAACCCAGCCAAACCCAAAGTCCAGCCAGAGGCCCATTAGAGATAAATACAAGTAGGAATATCACTTTTACAAGGTTGTGCCACTTAACACTATTAAACCTAATCGATCCAAATCAAAGCTAAGCACACCCCCATTACTAGTTCTGTCCTCGTCCTATCCCATTTTTATGAAGGCTCCACATGATAGCTTAGTTCATGCCGGGGGAAGATCTTCCAAGTTCTCAGAAGGAGCCCTCCCAAATCCTCTGTCCAACCTTTTTTTACCCTGCCCTCCCACCTCCCACCCTGAGACAAGTCAATCTTAACAAAGAGGTGGGGATTCTGTCATTGTCTCAGGGAAATTAGTTCTAAATAACACCAGAGAAAGATCACTTCCATGAGCAGCATTTGGCTTTAAGCCAAGGGGATGCACCTTCTTCCAGCCTCCCCGCAAAATCACAACGAATTCTGTATCATCCTTTCTACCGCAGGAGAGATCTCCCAAGTTCCCAACAATGACTGCACAAGGTGTTGATATTACATTACTTGAGGAGAAAGAGAGGGAGATATATATAGTTTTAATAAAACCCCCATGCACAATTAAACTTGATTAAAAGCCTGGAGAATGCTAAAAGTAGTAATGAGTCCAGGAGGCTGCAGAGCAGAGAGTACAGGTGCAGCCTTCCTGCAGTCAGGAAATGCTGGCAAGTAACAGGAGACATGACTTCACTTGAGCATTGGAGAAGCAAAAAAGTTGCCTTGTCGTCCTAAGTTGGTGGCAGATTTGCTTTTGCTCCCAAATCTAAAAGAAAAGAAAATGAACTGAAAATGGAGTCTATAAAAAACGGTAAACTGTAACATTATTTAATATTATCATCTAAAAATAGGAAGCCCTCCACAACTACTCTGTAAACGACTCTTTGTCACCTGAGATGAGAGGGGAAACAAAACCTTTAGACCCTTTTAAAAAGGGGGTTGTTATGGCTCCAGATTACCTTTTAATGCCTACTTGCTAGCTCAGGTCTCATTCAATTTTTCTTTCAATAAGCTTCGGTGTGATAGGAAAAGAGGCCTAAGGAAGCAGCCCTATTTTACTTCCAAAGCCAGCCAGTTCCACATACCTGGGCGTGTTCTTGGTGAGGGTGGAGCGGACTCTCTGCGACAGGGAACTAGATGAAGGAGTCTTGAGAAGCTGATGCTCAGGAGTGGTCACGGGCCCCAGTAAACTCACTTTAATCAAAGTTAAGACATATTTTTAAAGGAGGCACAAAAAGGAAAGCACCCTTGTCAGTGGCCAGTTTTAAGTTGAGTATGCCATGAAGCACTTAAGAGCTAAGGTTAGAGGCCCAAAGTCCCAGAGATCATTTCTGTCATTGTCTTGTAACACAGCAGTATATCTTTTGAACTGTGCAGGCAACTGCTCAATGAATAGCTGACTTTCACTTCCTGATTGAGGCCATTCACAAACTCCAGCTTTCACAAATCTAACGTCTGATCATTTGGTTCTTACCTGTATTAGAAAAAACAGTATGCTTTCTTAAAAAGGATCTTGGGGCACCTGGGGGGCTCAGTCAGTGAAATGCCCGACTCTTGATTTAGGCTCAGGTCATGACCTCATGGTCATGGAATTGAGTCCTGTGCATCGGGCTCCACACTGTGTGTGTGTGTGTGTGTGTGTGTGTGTGTGTGTGTGTGTGTGGAACCTGCTTGAGATTCTCTCTCTGTCCCCATCTCTTTCCGCCCCACCCCTGTTCGTGCTCTCTCAAAATAAATAAATAAACGTTTAAAAAAAAAAAAGGGATCTTGCAAAAATAAAGAATAGGTCTCCAATGCCAGTAAAAGTTGGAAGAAACCAGCCTCGTGCATTTTTGGTGGCAATACAAATTGGCAAAAACCTTTAAGAAATCAAGTTGGTTAGCGGGGCGCCTGGGTGGCTCAGTCGGTTAGGCGGCCGACCTCGGCTCAGGTCATGATCTCGAGGTCCGTGAGTTCTAGCCCCGCGTCGGGCTCTGTGCTGACAGCTCAGAGCCTGGACCTGCTTCATATTCTCTGTCTCCCTCTCTCTCTGACCCTCCCCTGTTCATGCTCTGTCTCTCCCTGTCTCAAAAATAAATAAACGTTAAAAAAAAAAAAAAATTAAAAAAAATTAAAAAAAAAAAAAAAAAAAAAAAAAAAGAAATCAAGTTGGTTATCAACAATAGCCAACGTATGGAAAGAGCCCAAATGTCCATCGATGGATGAATGGATAAAGACGTGGCATATATGTTATAAATAACACCAATTCTTTTTTTTTTTAATTTTTTTCAAAAATACACCAATTCTTAATAGAACATGTAACTAAATTATAGTTTACAACCATAAAAGTGATACATAGTAACAGGAAAAGTTCTCACAATATGCTACGTGAAATAAGATCAAACTATATCTGAATTGTTATATATTTTTTTTCAACTTTTTTTTTTTATTTATTTTTTTTGGGACAGAGAGAGACAGAGCATGAATGGGGGAGGGGCAGAGAGAGAGGGAGACACAGAATCGGAAACAGGCTCCAGGCTCTGAGCCATCAGCCCAGAGCCTGATGCGGGGCTCGAACTCCCGGACCGCGAGATCGTGACCTGGCTGAAGTCGGACGCTTAACCGACCGCACCACCCAGGCGCCCCCTGAATTGTTATATTTTTAAAATATCCACATGTATATAAAGAAAAGGAGAACCATGTTTCATGAATATAAAAAAAAAAATAAGGATAGTAGAACTGTACAAATTTTCTTTAATGTTAGAATCCTCATAATGAATTTAAAATTTTTTATTGAAGAATATGAATTCCAAATAGCTCTAGCAAAGGCAGGAAGAGAGTAAATAGCCAGAACTAGAGAAGAAGTCAGGTACCTTAAGAAACATAACTTGGGGGGCACCTGGGTGACTCAGTTGGTTAAGCATCTGACTATGATCTCAGCTCAGGTCTCAAACTCAGGGTCATGAGTTCAAGCCCTACTTTGGCCTACTATTAAAAAAAAAAAAAAAAAAAGCACAACTCAGGCCTTACCTTTAATATCTGGGGTCTGTGGTGTTGAAAAGGCATTTGAATTTTCAATGACATGCATGGGATCAACGTTCTCTTGTTCTACCATCATGAACCGACTCCAATATTCCAGGGGCAGTGAAAGCAGGCACTCTACCACCTAAAAAGCCACCAAACATGTTAGCACACCCCCAAACCTCAGGGCTTACCTCTCACCACTCTCTCATTTTATCATGTTATACAAGTTTTTATATATATATGAAATGTTACACAAGTTTTTGTGTATTTATGAAATACATTAAAACTCGCATAACATTAACACACATACATGTTACACACACACACACACACACACACACACACACAAAATGCACTTGTCTACCTTGGGCTGACGTTTGATGTCCTGCAACATTACCACTGGATCTGGATTAGGCACAGCATGGGCAACTATGGTAGGCCCAAAGATTTTAGCCAGATTAGCCACATCCATTTTAGTATTTGGGCTCTGAGCCACTCTAAACAAGAGAATATTCAATTAGAAGACTTTGTCCATCCACTTAAATGCAGATCTACCAGAAAATATAAGATCTACCAGAAAACAATTCACCCCTCACGTTCCCTCCCTAACACCCAACCCACATTATGCTCCCAGTGGCAAATTCCCAACCTCTCAGAAACAAGTTTCTGCTGTACTCACCTCTGCAAGTGAATCATAAGGAAAGCTAATGTGTCTCTGTTGGCCTGGGGCAGGTCACCAATAGCCTGGTACATGGCAGCTTTGCTGTTGTCCTCATCTGGGATTTCTGTAAATGAAAGGAAAGCACCAAGAGGCCTAGACTTCTTTCTCTTGACAGCGGGCTTCCAAGTGATCGACCACAAAGTGTCATCTATACAGTAAGCTTCTGAAACTTCTGATTAGGTTCATGACTGAAACGAACTCCAATTTCATTAACAAGCAGGACACTAGCCAACAGCTCAATATTAGAAATCGGAACCTTCACAAAAATCGGCCCCTGCAGTTAGGGAAAGCAGCTAGCAATCCTTGTGCTGGGAAGGCAGGCCTACAGCCGCAGCAACTACAATTACCAAGAAGGTTTTCATCTATAAAACATGTTCAAGGGCCCACTATGTACCAGGTACTATTCTAAGTGCTCAGGTAAAGCGGAATTAAGCAAAGACTTTGCCTCATGGAACTTACATTCTATTAGAGTCAGTCAAAAAGCAGGTATCTATCAGGTAGTGATACACAGGGGAAGCTAGAAAGTAATGGGAGCGGTTATTTTGGACAAGGTGGTCAGGAAAGGTGTTTTTGAGGACAAGACACCCAAGAAGAAACCCAAAAGAAAGAAAGGGAGGAAGGAAGGGCAAATCATGAAAATACATTCCAGGCTGAAATAATAACAAATGCGAGGGCCTCAAGATGGGAGTGAGCTTGTCAAGTGCTAAGAGTCGCAAGAACCCCAACAAGTGGAGAAGAAGAAAGAAGGGAAGGGCATGGAGAGAAATGATGCTAGAGACGTAAGGAGCCAGCTCATACAGGTGGGGTCTTTGGGGCCATGTTAAGGGCTGTGGATTTTATTCCGAGAGTGATGGGAAGCCACTGGAGATACTAAAGACAGAAGGGCTATCATCTAATATAAATTTTAAAAGGACCCCTCTGGATACTATATGAGGATCACAGTGTTGAGGGCCAGAGTAGAAAAGGGAAAACACTAGGTTCTTCTGTCACTCCAGGATGAGAGATGTCAAGAGGGGTAGTAGTAGGAGTGGCAAATTTCAATTTTAAGATAAATTTTACAAGACCTCTGCTGACAAGATTTGCCAATGGATTAAATGTGGTGTGGGGGAAAAGAAGCCAAAGATGGCTCCAAGTTCAAAATGACAATCTCAAACTCTACCAAAAATAACAACAACAACAAACCCTGTTAACGCCCTGTATAGTTTATTTTTTTTTTTTTTAATTTTTTTTCAACGTTTATTTATTTTTGGGACAGAGAGAGACAGAGCATGAACGGGGGAGGGGCAGAGAGAGAGGGAGACACAGAATCGGAAACAGGCTCCAGGCTCCGAGCCACCAGCCCAGAGCCCGACGCGGGGCTCGAACTCACGGACCGCGAGATCGTGACCTGGCTGAAGTCGGACGCTTAACCGACTGCGCCACCCAGGCGCCCCTGCGCCCTGTATAGTTTAGACAGGAAGAGGACAGGCACCAGGAACATGGATACAGGCATTCTTCATCAAAGTATTTGAGCATCTACTATATGGCAGGCACTGTACTGGGCAGTAAACAGAAGAGTCAAAAATTCCTGCCCCTGGGGCACTCACATTCTAGAATTAAAGATCTACTCTTACCTGCTGCTTCCATGAAAGTCTTGTTTAGCCGAAAGGTCAGAAGGGGTTCTTTGAGATTTCGAAGGAAGTCCTTCAGGAGGCTACAGATAGCATGGATATCATCCACTTTGCTGAGGAGGGGTACAGTTTTCACTCTGAGGAATTTCTCTTTTAGCTCTTTTACAGTCCGGTCACAGCCAGAGATCCGATACAGGCCTGTCTATTATCAAGGTGACACTTTCAGAAAGAACCTCCTAATCATTAACACAAATAACAGATTCACGCTCTCTGAAGGTTGACTCTTACCTCTGTCAGCCCTCTCTGCTCAATCTCATTTACGCAATGGACAACAATGGAGGGAATCATTGGAGAAGTCTGGGACACATAATCTGCCAGGATTCCCTGAAAAGGGAGAGTTTTAAGTTATTATTTATTACCACTTAGACCAGCAAATGAAGAGGAATAGGAAAAACGTCTCCAAACTCATGCTCAGGTTGGGACGTCATGTTTACTTTTAAATTCCTGTTCCCAAAGCATACATTAGAACAGAGACTCTCCGTTTGTTGTTGTTTTTTTTTTCCTACCTCCACACCAGGACTGGTTTCTGGTCACGTACCACATTCTTGCATGAACAAGTAATATGACCACTATCTACAACTCTACTCCTGCTTCTCTTCTACTCAAGGGCCTCAGAAAACAAGCAATGACAAGATTACAGGTATAGCCTTTAATATAAACTAATTTATTATTCTAAAAAAGAAAACCTTTTTACACTTCTATTACTCTTAGTAAGAAAAATTATTTAACACAAGTCACAGTTGCTCGGGACACAAACATATCTGTAGGGGAGAACTCCATGGTTCTATATCAGAGTACAGAAAATTTGTAACCAATTACAGGCACAAATAAGAACTCCTAAGATTAAAAAAAGTAACATTTGATTTGCCGGGGGCTGGATAGCAGCATAATCATTTTGTTTTGAATCTTAACACTGGTCATACAATAAATAATTAACAGATTGAATCAATGTTTAGAAATAAGCAATCTAATCTTAATAGCCTAGTATAGAATATCTCTAACATAAGAGAAAGTACATTCACAGATGAAATTACAGGATGGCTGGGATTTGTTTCAACACAATTCACTACACAGGGCCAGGAGGACATGGGGGTATTGATAAATCAACATTGGACATGAAGTAGTAATCACAGAAGTTGAGTGACAGGAACCAGGGATTATTCTAATCTCTCTACTTCTGTATATGTTTGAAATTTTACAAAATAGGAATAGAGTGTGGAGGGGAAGGAAGAGAAGAGGAGAGGAAAGGAAAGAAGGGAAAGGAATAAGGAAGGAAAGGAGGGAAGGGAAGGAAAGGAAAGGAAAGAGTATGAGTAGGGAAGAGGGGACAGGGTGGGAGAGAGGGAGGGAGGGAGAGAAGGGAAGGGAAGAGGAGTTTGGTGTAGAAAAGTTACTAAATAGACAAACCCAAGCAGGACTCTCCTGCAAATTAACATTTTATAATTTCTCTTCAACATTCATGGAAAAAAATATGCTTCGTATCACTTATTTTAGGATAAAAACGGACAGTAAGCTTTGGAAAAGCTAAAGAAGCCATAACACAAGGACAGCTCCCACAGCTGTCATACATGTGGTCATACCTCTCCAATCTTGACAGGTGTTCCTATCAGGGTAGGAATGCAGGGAAGGGGACAGCGGTCCCGACATTCTGGATGAGAGACCACACGACAATCTCGACACTTCAGAGACAGCTTGCCAAACTTTATCCGCTTTCCACATGGAACACAAGATTCAGGTTTAATAACCTGAGAACAAAAGAGGGCAGAAAGAACAGAACGGTCTGAATTAGAAAATTATCATCATCAACAACCAACAACCTCTTAATTCCTTTACACTTATTTGTGTAATTCTCGCAATAATCCTACAATATAGGTTTTGTTTTCTTTGTTTTAAGATAAGGGAATAGAAGCAAAAACAGCCTGTGTAATTTGCATAAGGTCATCCACCTGGAAGTGGGCAGTGTAGAGTAGTGGAAAGAATCTGCTGACAAGGAGTCACAGAACCTCCGTGTTAACTCTGCCACTTACTGTCCTGTGGCTCAACAACGCAATTGATTCTTCTGAGCCTCAGTCAGTTTGCTGGGGTTTTTATGAGGAAATCCAATGGGACAAATGTAATACATGCTATTTTTAAGAATACAATGTAAATATGTATCACCGAAAAGCAGAAACAATTGTTTCTGAAAAATTGGCTTTGTTTTAATTTAACATTACTCACAGAATGGAAAGATACACACCTTCTGTAACCAGCAGTTAGCCCTGATAAGTGGAAACGAAAGAAGGAGATGTGACATTTAACTTTCTAACACTAAGTTATTTAAATCTGCTCCTGGTATATATTAATTTCACAATCAAAAAACTAAGTGTGCCCTAAGGTGCCTGGGTGGCTCAGTTAAGCATCCAACTTCAGCTCAGGTCGTGATCTCATGAATTGTAAGTTTGAGCCCCACATCGGGCTCTCTGCTCAGTGCAGAGCCCGCTTTGGAAACTCTGTCCCCCTCTCTCTCTGCCCCCACCCCCACTCACGCATGCTCTCATGCTCCCTCTCTTTCGAAAAAAACCCAAAAACTAAATTAAAATTTTCCATTAAAAAGATAAATAAACAAACATTAAAAGAGAAAAAAACTTAAGTGTGCCCAAAAGAAGGAGAATCACGGATCTACCGTCTTAGAGACAAAGTCATGCAGGCGCATCCCTCCATTATTCTGTGGAGTGCCGGAACTGTCTGTCTCCGTTCTTGGCTCCAGCTGCCTGCTGCTCAAGGTAGAGTCGCTGTTCCAAGGTTGTAAGGTACCTAGGAAACAACCAACTTTAAGCCTTTGTGTCTTAATATTTTGTCCCTTACGAATTTTAACCCTGATTCTAAAATAACTGGTAGACAACCAGTAATTTGTAACCATAATCAGAAGTGACTACAACAGCTATGCAGAAAAATCAGTTCGAGAATAACAAGTTATACACAAGTGGCCTAGGCCAGGCTAGCAACCCAAAGGCAGAGTATGATACTGTGCAGAAACGTGCAAGAAACGAAGGAAGGATTCTAAAAAACCAAGTCTCCCCAAATTTTACCAGTTGCTTTACACAGGCAATTTAACAAAAAACCCAGTGGACCTGTTTTCCTTCGGCTTCTCGTCCAATATGGCACAGTCTCAATTGTAGACACAGCTTCAATGGGCCCGCCGTCATTGGGAACAGTCACTGTAGTTTTTGCAACTATGGATTCATTCCCCTGAAACAAAAACAGAAATGAGCGAAGAATAAACATGTAAATCTAATTTCCCCTCCGCTAAACACCCCTCCATAGGGTGTTTTGGAGTGGTTGAAAAGTTCCTGAATCTTGGTCAGGACTTAAGGACCCAGCTCAAAACACTCTGAAGTTGAAACCTCATACTTCAGAACAAAAAAACAGGGACACCTGGGTGGCTTCATCAGTTAAGTGCCCGACTCTTGATTTCGGTTCAGGTCATGATCTCATGGTTGTGAGATGGAGCTCCCCCTCGGGCTCTGTGCTGGGCTGGAGCCGACTTAAAATTCTCTCTCCCTCTGTGCCTCTCCTGCTCACACACACACACTCGCTCTCTCAAAAACTAAAAACTAAATACACAAATAAAAAGAATATTGAAAAAAATATATACAGGGGCGCCTGGGTAGCTCAGTTGGTTGAGGCTCCGACTTTGGCTCAGGTCATGATCTCACGGTTCGTGGGGTTTGAGCCACGCGTCGGGCTCTGTACTGACAGCTCAGAGCCTGGAGCCTGCTGCTTGGATTCTGGGTCTCCTCTCTCTGCCTCTTCCCCGCTCATGCTCTGTCTCTTTCTCTCTCAAAAGTAAAAAAAACCTGAAAATATATATATGTGTGTGTCACAGAGGCACACATACAAGCAATGAAGAATCAAATATAAAGCTGAGAGTTGTTTATTCAGAGTAATTCCATTCATAAGGATGATGAGGGATCCTATTACATTGAAAAACTCACCAAATCTCTCTCTCAAAATAACACTGCAATGTTGACTCAGGATTTTTAATGCTTGGGGCCACTAATCTCTGATGTGTTCACAACCACAATTCTCTTGGCCTGAATCTTCTTACCTGGTCTACTGTGGAGCCAATGGAACGAGTCTTCTTTACAGGTCCAGGGGGACCATCAATGAATTGTCGGCTACTAGAACGCTAGAAAGGAAACAAAGACCAATAAGTTCAGTGCCAAATAGAAGATCTGAAGCACAGAAGACAAAATTATTCCATTAGACAACCTGGTGCAAGTCCTAGCTACCAGGGCTATGGTAAATGACAATGTGCTCTCTCCCATTCTATTTCCATTTCTTAAAGCTTACATTGTACCAATACAAAAGTGCCCTCAGTGCCCTAGAAGAAACAAGCAAGCTTTGGAAAAATCTAGATGACAGCACCAGAAAGAGTACAGCTGTAATCCTATCTAAGTACATGAAGACTCTGGAAACATATGAAGTACCCTGAACAACTGCACACAGACAGATCTCCGCATATCCCATTATACACACATTTCATCTGAAAATTTTATTAGAGTACAAAAGTACTGCGTAAAAATACATATGACAACTCAAAACAAACTTAAGTATATCCTTTTCCACCCCATGAATGAACTGAAGCAGCCAGAACAGTGAAATAGGACAAGATTCTGTCCTGAGTTCCCACCTTAAGGAACATCAATGCTGCCCCCCAGCATAAATTCATTTTGTAGTCAGTGTTTAACAATGACTAGAGCAACAGGTCAGGAATGCTGTATCTAGGCAAAAATTCTAGAGAAAATCTTTTATTGCTATTTTGTAAAAACGGCAACAAAAATTAAACAAAACCATACCTACCCTCTTTTCTCTCTTCTTCAGTTTGAAAGTCTTTACCAAAGAAGAATCCCAATCCTGTTGACAATTACAGTGTATTAATTCTTTCCTGTGGTTAGGCCTCCCCTAAACCCTGTGCAAATAAACTTACAGAGAACTTTAAAGGCTTTCTGACTCAGGCTACCTAACTTACAATTTGAGGAGAGGGGAAAGGGAGGGTCTCAAGTGTAGCTACAGAGCGATAGTATGTTAACATGCTTTCTTTCCAAAATTGAAGCTATTATAATAGAATCAGGAATCAATACCTCAGAGGCAGAAAAGGTTAAAGAATCAACTTCTGTCGTGATTATCTCCAGTGCCTGGTCCTTTATTTATGATTATTTTTGTAATTAGTTTTAGAACTTACAGAATCTTAGGCGCTATACTGATCGTGTTGTATGTGATTCTTGCTCTTAAGGGATTATTATTACTTAATCAGATGTTCTGCACAATATATACCCACTTTAGTTCCAGTTTAGGTTTTGTTTCTCAAACATCCCTCTTCCTTGGGCCCCAACAAACACATTCACCACTAAAGAATTATTTTTTACTGCAGTCTAGTTTCACTTCACTTATTTTAACCATTTACATTCAGTTTTAGTAGCTACCTGTAACTTCCTTACTCCTCATAATCCCTGAAAACACAAACCCCAGAAACAGTAGTACATAGCAAATAGTAGCTTAGCTAAATAAATTTAATCTCTCCAATTCACAGTCAAGTAATTTAGCTACTCATGGCTTGATTCAGTTTCAGTTACAACAGATATACCATAAATAGGTCTAGCTCCAAAATCAGCTATGAATATGTTCTACTTTTTTTTTTTAAGTTTTTACTTATTTATTTTGCGAGAAAGAAAGAGCCAGAGAGAGGGAGAGAGACAATCAAAAGTAGGCCCACACCGCCAGTGCGGAGCCTGATGTGGGGCTCGAACTCAAGGAACCATAAGATCATGCATGACCTGAGCTGAAACTAAAAGTTGGACACTTAACCAACTGAGCCACCCAGGCACCCCATTCTAGTTTTATTATATATTCCAGACCTATTCATATCATTCCTTATTTCAAAAAGGGGTACTTAGTATTAGTACTTATATCTATAAAATGGCAATGATTTCCTCAAACACTGATTTGGGACACAACGCTCCTAGCCCACGTAACAAGTAGCTGTCACTTATTTCACTATCAGAAAACCAACCACGGATAACCTCCTGATTTATTGATTTGCTAGCTTTCAGCCAGCAAAACAGGAAAGATACACAAACCAATAAACCACCAGCTTCTGAACATCAAACAAAGACTGAAATCTCAGGAGATGACCTTTTATGCAGAAACACCACCTTACGTTAAGAAAAAGGTGCTGCCCCACAAAAGCAAGGTAACAAAGAGTTTAGATACATTAACCATTGTTGAGCAAAGCATTATAGAGTGTCTGGAAACTCTGTCAGTCTTCTGGCAAAAGTTCCAGAGCATTGGTTTCTTTCTAATTGTGAAGTTAGTTTTCCTCAAGAATCAAACTAATTCTGAAATAAGGCACAAGTCTATTATTTCCAAGAGCAGAAAATAAACCCTGACTGGGTAGAGTCTGGGTAACTTTTTTTTTTTTTTTTATTGCAAGCTGGGGCTTTTTAATAAGCCAAGATATAGTCAATTAGTACAAGTAGTTCACAGATCCGCTAAAGAAATTTAACCTCATGCCAAACCCTGAATTCTATATTCTCGCTTCCAGAAACTAAATGTATAAGCCAGTCTCTTACAGCTCGTGTAGACTTTTATCTTAAAACGCTAGCTCAGTATCTATAACACATCAACTATTAAAACAGTAATAAAGGAACTTCAGAGGACAGGAGATATTCCTAAGGGAGCAGGGGTTGAAAAAAAAAAGACAATTCTCAGAGATCAAATGTTCATTACCAGCGATTCATCAGTCTTGTCAAAGCTGATATCTGATAAAATGGAACCAGATTCGTCAATAGTTGACAATCTAGATGAGGCAAACAATACAGTATTAGAGAAGACTGTGAATACAAAATCCATGAACACCCAGAACGAGTCACAGTGGTCATGTAACACCAGCAATTTCACAGCAGTACTTTCCTATGGAGACAACTACAAGCTCAAAGCCTAGTTGTGGTGGTTGCTTGCTATGGTTTCCGTGGGAGAGCGCAGCTGCACGTGCATGAGTACACACGCAGCAGGCTGCTTTTTCAGCAAAGACTTCACAGCAGCAGTTGAAAGTTACAGTTGGGGAGCATGGGTGCTACTCCCTGCGGAATAGGCTACTGAAAAATTCACAGGCAGAAGAATGAAGTTTAACCTGATCCTAGTTGTGGTTGCTTTCTACAAGAAAGAGTATTACCCAGCATTAGCTTTTGAAGAAATTAAGCCCATATATCTTCTCAGTTATAAAGATTCCCCATAAAACAACCAAGCAACAAAATAAATAGCTTTAAGAGTGCTGACCTTTCCCTACGTATTGTATTGGGGGTGTTAAATTCAAAGCCTGGTTGAGACTATTTAAATAGTGATGCAGTGGAACCAAAATTATGGTCTGGTCTTGTCTCACAGAAGGCCTTCTAAACCCGAAGAGCTACAAGAGATCTCTGGAGAGTAAACACTGAAAGTGTTGCTGAACTGCCACTTTCACCTTTAGGTTTCTTAGCAATGAGTAGGATTAGTTATTGATGTGCAATTTAGCACCAACATCAAAATTTTACCCAGGGTGAAACCACATCCTAAGGAAAGATCAAAAACAAAACAAGATAAAAGAAATAGGGAGGCCCTTGTGCCTTTATTTCCCACCCACCCTTCCTCCAAAGTCTTTTTCTGCTTTATTCAGCACACATTCCAGAAGCTGTATATTTAAGAGTTCAGATAACAAGAACTTCTGACAGCTGCATTGCTTGTGATCAGATAACAACAGATGCAGTTTCCCCACCTTTTGTTCCCAGCATTGCCGCTGGATGGTTGGCCCCTGTTGAGAAAAGCCAGAGCTGATTTTTGCTCCTCACTTAGTTGAATGCTGCCAGATGTGTCACACATGAGCATCTCTCGAATCAGCTGAATCTGTCTTTCCTGCAGACCAAAGCAGAGTAGAACATCCTAGCTAACCAGGGGAGAAAGCTTCACCTCAAATTTATGGGACAGACAGACCAGAAGACATTAAAATACAGCATTATGCAAATGAGCCTCCAGGAAGTCTGCTACACCAATAGCATATTAATTCACATCAAGCCCAGATTGTGCTTCTGATTTCTGACTGGTAAAATGAACTCCATATAGAATAGTGGGGTTTCTGCTACTAGACTTTTGGGTCAACCTGCTAATCCAAGACAGTATTGCAAAATGAGAGTCCTAAAATAGATTTCACATAGCAAATTTAGTGTCATTTTATCAGGACAATTATTGGCCTCTTTTATGGATCAAAGCAGCCACCCACCTTTCTAAACAGTGGAACAAAATGCATTAAAATGGATACAAAGCTGTGACGCATTGGAACCAGTCAATTTGAGCTTACTGAGGCATTTAACACTGTACCAAGATGGATTAGTGCCTCCTCGTAAAGGCTTTCCTTTGTATCATGACCCACCCTGGTACATCAAAATGATAGTGTTCCCTGTTAGTCACATTGCTCAACTGGCTGAACATGCCCAGCCCCTGACCCTGAATCAGAGCGGTAATGAAGGAAAAACCTAAGAGTTGTCTTGCCTGTATCAATAACAAAGTACCAGCTACCGACAAAAGGATGAGGACATTCTGGGTAGCAGAAGAGAGAGCCAACATCTTGTGACAGATCAAGCATACTAGGAATTCCCTAGTTTTCTCTAAATTCTCATTTGAAATGTATTAAGTCAGAGTTTCAAGTGTAAAAGAGAAAAAAAATTTCAATTTCAACCTATGAAGAACAGGATTTCCTACACTGCAATTTCAGCTCCCATCAAGGCCAAGTTGTCATTGGACAGGTTGCTTTTAGTTCTATAATGTGGAAGAAAGGGAGTGTAACCGGCGGGTGGAAACATTACCAGATGACGCTGCCCCCTCCCCCCACCGCACGGTTCTGGGTTCTGGCGTAGAGAACAATACACACCAGCTTCTCACAGTCAGCCTCAGCTCGCTGTCTCCGTTTGATCTCGACATCCACCTGATTGCGTGCGTGCTTCAGCTTAACATCCAGCGCACTACGCTCAGTCTCTGCTTTCATCAAAAGATCCTTGTACTTCCCCAGCTCATGGTCTGTTCTCTGCCACTTTTTACGGAAATCTTCAAAGTCTTTTGCCAACTGGATGAATTCTAAGGAAAGGGGGAAACTTCAGTCATTCAAGCACCAAACAGGGTACAATGCTCTAACGAATGAGTCCTCTAGTTAGTTTTCCTCCAAATTTTTAACTAAGGGATCAGCTAGACTCTGGGCAAATCTACCTGAAAATAACCAGGAGCAGGTCTGGATATATGTTCACCACCCGACATGTCAGCTTTGTGGAAAGCAATTCCTGTTTCGATAGGCTACTTACTTTGGCTTAGCCAGTGGCATCTGCTATGGAATAAGGAAATCATTAGTCACCTGGCTCCAGATGTAATACCAACACTGAATGCTCCTGAACAGAAGGCAATCAAAGGGGGATACCTTTGGGGCGGCTGTCACACACCAGGACAGTTACAGCTATAAAACAAAAACAGCCTCCTTTAGAGTCACGCATTGTTGCGCCAGAGAGACGTTAAATAGCAAATTCAAATATAACTGCTGTAATATGCTCCGGTAGATGTAGATTAATATTATAGATGTCTGGGCCTGCAATTCCATTCAACTATATAATTATACAAATATTGATTTGAAAGTAAAGAGCCAATTTGCTTGTGCTGTTTAACACTGCCCTGAAGGGTATGCAAACATTTATGTGGGAAAGACACAGTAAGAACAGATCATAGTAACTTAGGGTGAGTCACTGATGGCAGAATGTGGACTCTCCTCAAATGTCTGCAGAGAGCATCACTTCCAAGGCAGTGCCTCAAAGCAGGATAACCCTGGTGCATTCACACTTGCCACCTGCTATTTGGCAAAGACTATTCAACACTGCCTTCCTATTTTCCAGTTACCTTCAATCTATCTCTAGGCATCACTCCCCACCACAGTCATGGAGGAAGTTCCCAAGGTGTACATCTGCTGCTGGTCAAACTAACCCAGTTTACAGTCGAAACTAGGCCACAGGCACACAAAGCTAGCAGATTCTTGGGTAGTAAGGGCACTTTTCCTATTTGAATTTAACCTAAGAGCACAGAAACATGAATATAGTGCCCTTTTAAAGCAGTTTTAATAATTTGACTAAATTTCATACCTACAAACTAGGATGCCAATTCAATCTAGAAAAAGCAAGTCTTACACATAAGGACACTTCAGTTTATAACAACAGGTTTTAGCAGAACAGGGTATTATGACCTAGTTATCTTAGACAATGCAAATATCAAAGATACACACACACACAAATATGGATCTACATATAGCTTTAAATGGTATGCTGGTTTTGTTAACAGTTTAGAACACATTACTATGTTTTTTCCTCCTGAATTTAAAGAAAAAGAGGGGCACCTAGGTGGCTCCATCAGTTAAGCATCCAACTCTTAATTTCAGCTCCGGTCATGATCTCATGGTCCTGTGAGATTGAGCTTCACGTTGGGCTCTGTACACTCTCCCTCTCTCTCTCAAAATAAATAAACATTTAAAAAAATAATAAAAGAAGGGGCACCTGGGTGGCTGAGTCAATTGAGCATCTTACTTCAGCCTGGGTCATAATCTCACGGTTTGTGGGTTGGAGCCCCACATCGGGCTCCCTACTATCAGCTTGGAGCATCCCCCGCTTCAGATCCTGTCTCCCTCTCTGCCCCTCCCCTGCTTGTGCTCTCTCTCACAAAAATGAACATTAAAAAAATAAAAAGAAAAAGAAAACAAACAATATTTCCTTTTGCATATTTATTTCAACAATGTAGACTCACAAAACTTTTTTAAAGAGCTCGTTCTTAGCCACATTCACTCTGGCAATTCATCAAGTGGTACACTTTACGATTTGTGTACTTTTCTGATGTATGAAATAGCACTTCAATATCAAGAAATAAAGAACAAGAAACACACTTTTCAACTATACATCCAAAATCTTTCTAGCTCCACATTGAGGTCAATTAAATATTTCTAAATACAGTGCTGCACACACACTCAAATATTTAGTGAATTGAAAAACAATTTTGAGGAAAGATTTCCATTGGACCTAATTGTGCTGGTTTGTTTGTTCTTTAGGATACTCCTCCTTGGTAAGTCTTGTTAAATTTGAGTTTTAATCCCTATTCATTGTTAATTGGCATATATTATAGGTCCAACCAAATTGGACAAAGGAACTCAAACCAAATAAAGTATAAGTACATTTCAAGGGAAGACTTCCTATATTAATCGTACAAATGACTAAATCATTAGTGCAACTTGATTTATGTTAGACCAAAATCAGAACATCTGTGTACCTACGATACTACTTACATACAATTCTGTTATGAATGAACTAAGTTTGCTAGAATGGGTCAAAATGGCATGTCAGGGACATGGGTGGCACTGAGCCACTGGGTGGCTCAGTCAGGTGAGCATCTGACTCTTGATTTCGGCTCAGGGTCGTGGGATCGAGCCCTACACCAGGCTCCACTCAGTGTGGAACCTATTTAAGATTCTCGCTCTTTCTCTCTCTCTCTCTCTCCCTCTGCCCCTCTCCCCTGCTCACACCGTCTCTCTAAAATTAAAAAAAAAGAGGGGGGGAGCACCTGGGTAGCTCAGTCAGTTAAGCATCCAACTGTGGCTCAGGTCAAGATCGCAGAGTTTGTGAGTTCGAGCCCTGCATCAGGCTCTGTGCTAACAGCTCAGAGCCTGGAGCCTGCTTCGGATTCTGTGTCTCCCTCTCTCTCTGTCCCTCCCCTGCTCACACTCTGTCTCTCTCTCTCTCTCAAAAGTAAGTAAACTTTAAAAAAAAAGGCACTTTACATCACAGATCAGGAAAAATTTTGATGTTGGAGATCAACAAACATGGAATTTTGGGGACGCCTGGATGGCTCAGTCGGTTAAGTGTCTGACATAGCTCAGGCCATGATCTCAAGGTTTGTGAGTTCAAACACCGCATCAGGATCTCTGTAGTCAGCACAGAGCCTGCCTTGGATCCTGTCCGCCCTCTCTCTCTGCCCCTCCCTGGCTCACACACGTGCTCACTCTCTAAAAAAGTAACAAACATTTTTAAAAAATGGCATTTTTTGGTCAGTTTGTGAATCACAATGCAAATTAATGTTAGCTCCCGTCATGAACTACATGTACAAAAGATTAAATTCAAATTAGCTCCTCTAAAAAGTTATGTATATATTAAACTATGAAATGCATCTATCAGAAATGCGGTAAGAGAAAGGAGAATTCCTTAAAACAAATTGAGGATTGGGGTGATTGGGTGGCTCAGTAGGTTAAGCATCTGATTTTGGCTCAGGTCATGATCTCACGAGTTCAAGCCCCACATTGGGCTCCATGCCTGTGATGCGGAGCCTGCTTGGGATTCTCTCTCTCTCCCTCTCTGCTCCCCTCTCTCAAAATAAACAAACTTAAAAAAAAATTGAGGATAATGTTTGATTAATTAAACACACACACATACACACACACACAAACAGAATTTGGTTCATAGTTTAACAAATAGATTAAAACAGTCCCACAGATCTCGTTTTCTCAGCTCACTCCTCCTGGGGCCTTGCACAGGCTCTTCCCTTTGTTTTTCCCCCTACTCTCTGAGCTTCTTAAGGGCAAGGGCCCTGTGTCTCTTTTATTTCTAATGCCTTATAGTGCACAGTAGGCACTTTATTCATTGAACAGATAAATGAAGAATTGCTGCTCAGATCAAATTTATTTATTTATTTGTGAAATGTTTATTTATTTTGAGAGAGAAAGAGAGTGCAAGCAGGGAAGGGGACAGAGAGAGAGGGAGGGAGAGAGAGAATCACAAGCAGGCTCCGCACTGTCAGCGCAGAGCCCAATGTGGGCTCAACCTCAAGAGTCAAACGCTTAACTGACTGAGCCACTGCTTAACTGACTGAGCCACCGAGGAGGTGACCCCAGACCAAATTTAAACTCCAGGCATCCAAGCCCACCTCACCATCTATTCAAACTTACCTCCCACCGTTACACATTACTCTTTCTTGTCCCTGCTCCCAGAACAGACCCATGCTCATTTCTGCCTTCTCTCATGATCAAGCTATGTACTCCAAACAGAATGCCCTACCTACACTCTTCTTTATGTATCCATTCTTCTAGTCCCATCTGTTCTATGAATCCTTTCCTAATCTGTTTGCTCCACATTACTTTTTTCTATACTTCCCAGAAGCATATATTTTAATACTTGTTTTATCTTCTGTTTCATAAGAAACCTGTCTCTGAAACTTAAATACCATAATCTTCTTGAAGACAGGTCATGTCATACACACTGTAATATCACCTAATATATAGCATAGCACAAACCCAGCATTGTGTTAGCACACAACAGGCACCTGATAAATATTAATTATATTTATTCCTAATTTACACACCAATGACCTCAAAAAATTTCAGGCAGCTCATGAAAAAAATAAAAATCATGTAGACTAGGGAAAACAAAGATAACAAAATACCTAGGCTATTAAAGTCATTTTATTTGAATATTAACCTCACTCTGATATTTCAGGAATCTAGGACTTAGCTTTTAAAAAAAAAACAAACTATACAAAAAGGAGAGAGAAGAATGAAGTTACTATGATGAAAGACAAGAATAAGGAGTCTGGATACTTAGTCATAGGAGGAATTCCTAGGATCAAAGAAGAGGACAGACTTAGGTGGTTGCAGAAAGGAGATTCTAAGGGAAACATGGGTAGTTTAGATGGTTAAGCATCCAACTCTTGATTTCATCCGACTCCGTATTGGGCTCTGTGCTGACAGCGCGGAGCCTGCTGGGAACTCTCTCTCTCCCCTCTCCCTGCTTGCAAATGCGCGTGTGCCCTCTCTCAAAATAAATAAACATTAAAAAAAAAAAGAAAGAAAGGAGATTCTAGCGTCTAGAAAACACGAAACCACTCTATTTCCTCAAAAGCCAACGTTCTGAGTTAAGGATCTGGAGAGGGAGGAAAACATACCTCTATTCTATAACAGTAATCAATGGGAAGATAAAAATGTGTTTATAAAACAAAGATACCTGTAAAAATAAATATCTTTTTTTTTTTTTGGCATAATTACTTCCAAAGTATTTTCACAACTGGTATCTCGTTTTATCCCCCAAATGCTCATAGCACTCCCACAAAGAAGATAAAGACATTTGAATTCCTATTTTACAGATGGAGGAACAGACACAAAAATAACAAAAGCCAGCACTAGTTATTGAGATTCTAAACCTCAGATTCCTCCCTCTGCCCCCACATCCTATCAGCTGCCTCCTCCTAGAGATCTTATTACCACAGTCTCTTCTACCCCTTTCCCCTTATTTCCATCTTTACGTCACAAACACCATTCCAGGGGCAACTGGGTGGCTTAGTCAGTTGAGCGTCCAGCTTCGGCTCAGGTCATGATCTCACGGTTTGTGAGTTCGAGCCCTGCGTCGGGCTCTGTGCTGACACTCAGAGCCTGGAGCCTGCTTCTGATTCTGTGTCTCCCTCTCTCTCTGCTCCTCCCCCACTCGTGCTCTCTCTCTCTCAAAAAATAAATAAACATTTAAAAAACAAACAAACACCATTCCAGTTAGGGCTTCTCCTGCCTCTTTCCTGAGCTATGGCAACTGTGCCCTCATCGGTCTCCCAGCCTCCACCTCTGCTTGGGTAATCTTCCAAAAGTTCCACTGGGATCATCCCATTCCCCTACTCCAACTCCCCTCAAACCCTACACCCACTTGCCTCCACGTAAATGCCCTCTTTCATCTGTCTGCTGGGATCTCACCCTACATCTAAGGTTCCACTCAAACCCTACTTTTGTCCATGAAGCCACTCAGCCAGTCATCCCTTTTCCTCAACTCAACATGTACTAAAAGCTGTTTTAGGTTTTCACTAAATATTTGAATGAGCCTGAATTTGAAGATCTCTTATTCAATACTCTTCCCCACTAGACTCCAAAGTAATCCATCTTCTGAGATGATATAACCTCAAAGAGAAGCCTAATTAGTATGCCATCATGGTTACTGAGCTGGTATCAGATGATAGAGCTATGGAACAGCTATTAAGAGAGAGAAAACAGAATATTGTCTTAAAAGGCCTGTAAGTGGATAAGAGCTATTAAAAACATCAAATTAAAGAAAATGCTGAATGGCATAAGCAAGACACCATACTAAGCACTGTGAAGATTAAAAAAAAAAAAAAGTTGAAGACGCAGTTCTTACATTACTTTTATACCAGTGAGGCTGACTTAAGAGCAACACTTACTAAATTAGGTATTAATGAAAATCTCAAACAGGAGAGGATGGCAACCCAAAGAAAAGCTGATAAAAATAATTCCCTTAGATCACTTTAGTCAGGGCCGTCAGCCCTACCTCCTTTCTCACTAATCTACTTCCCAGCCCACTATTCTATCACCACCTCCTTTTTCTCCCCAGCTCTCTACCCAATTTCAATCCTTTATTACTAAGAATCAAATACATGAAATAGGTGAAAGCAAATGAACAGTCCCATCTTCAAAAAGAAATTATGACATTTTTCTCCTCTTCAATTGAAAATGTTTTACATCACACAGGGGAAAAAAGCCCAGGATAAAAAATAAAGACAACTACTAAAAAAAAAAAGTCCTTGGACCTTCAGATTCTGCCCAGTTCTTGGTATGAAAATGAAATTGGCAACTAATGCCAACTATTCAATGGAAAGAGAATCTTGATAATGAAAGAAGTCTGCGTGAACACATTTAAGAACAACTATCAGAAAAAAGTGACCGGTTAGAATGAGTGTCCATTAAGCTTTGACCATGGATAAGTGACCATCACTTTCTTTTTAGGAAACCCAAATGAAAAACAATTTTAAGACTGGAACACACTTCAGCTTTGCAGAAAACTCAGATTTGAAATCTGCTTTTCCTCTCCACACAGGCCAACTCAGAATGACTTACGGAGTTCATTTCCTTCACTGAGAATCTCCACCCGGCGTACAAGCTGCTCAAACAGATTCCGCAAATTCAGCATCGTCGTATCCATCTTTCTGCCAAGAAATCAAATATACATTAGGGGTCCTGCCTTCTCCCCCAGACAAAAGATTCAGTCCATCAGGGACTAACATCTGGACTCTTCCATTTGTAGCTACCATTATAAGGATCTCAAGCCAACAATTGGTGTTTTGTACAATCTTTATTATAAAAACAAAGCTGGAATGTTTTTAACACTCATTTGAAAATCAGAAAAGCATTTCAGACCTCCGAATATAACACCTCCCTTCCTGCCCACTTCTTTCCCCCCACTCTGCAGTCATTCTGGAGCTCTGAGGAAAGCAGTTAGGGACAAGCATGTCAGTTGATTACTAGGTGACCAACTATAAAATGTGGCTCTCAGTCTACTGATTAATATAATGCTTTTGCCACTTTAATCCTTCTGGACTGTGAAGACCTTCAACGTAACTTAAAAGGTTTATTTTTTATTTCACTTTTAGCTAGTACCCCTGTTGCAACTGCCTTTTAAAATGCAGGACATGGTCAGCACATTTCCTACCAACGGCACAGATGACGTCACACGAGTGATTAAGTGAGGAAATCGCCAGCTCAGCAGCACAAGAATTATTTCTGTAATGCAGGGCTCTCTGGACTGTGTGCAGGGACTATGTCTAATAAATTTATACTAAGTATAGGCAAAGGATTATGTTGTACCACGTTCTGGCATCAAGGAGACAATACACCACCTTCACAGTTAGAAGGGCAAAGGAAAAAAATCATTTGCTACTGTATTCTGTATAGCGAATTTCAGGCTTCATA